>NC_133775.1:29547211-29618523 GCF_003597395.2 Chelonoidis abingdonii
GCCACTCTAGGGGGCAACCTGCCGGCCCGCTGGAGTTGCTAGGGTAAAAGTCTTCCGACGAACGTGCACGCGCGGCGCGTACACCTACTGGAATGGATATGAGCAACACATCTCGAAGAACAACAGTTACAAAGGTGAGTAACCGTGTTTTCTCGCTTTCAGGTGACATTGTAAATGAGCAGGCAGCATTATCTCCCGTAAATGTAAACATACTTGTTTGTCTTAGTGGTTGGCTGAAGAAATGGGACTGAGTGGACTTGTAGGCACTAAAGTTTTACATTGTTGCATTCTGAGTGTAGTTATATAAAAAAATTCTACATTTGTAAATTGCACTGTCACAATAAGGAGATTGCACTACAGTACTTGTATGAGATGAATTGAAAAATACTATTTTTTTGTTTTTTGTTTCTGTTTTTTTAATCAAACAGAAGGTGAGCCAAGGTGAGGGGCAAGGTCACGATGTATTTTATCAGTTTTCTCTTGGTGAGATCCTGTGTGGAGAGAAGCAGAGGCCGGAAGACAGTGGGGAGGGTTTGAGAAGTGAGTTAAACGTGATGTAGTAAAAACAGCTGAGATGGAGGACATGGGATTCAGTTAAGTTGAAGAAAGTTGTTTAGCTAAGAAGATAGAAGAAGAGAAGGAGGAGAGAATGAATTTGTAGTATACGGAATCAGTCTGGTCATGGATTTTCACCAAAGACACTTTGCAACATAAGAGGAGGAGCAAAAGACATGGGTTTTGGGGGTGAACCTGGGCTGTGGGGTGGCAGGATGGACCTTGCTATGGGAGAGAGGACAAAGAATCAAAGGTGGAGAACAATGAGGTGTGGAGAACAATGAGGTGTGGAGAGAGCCAACAGCCAAATCAGTGGAAGAGAAGGCAGAGAAGAGAGGGCTGTGGCTGTGAGCAGATGCGAAATCACAAGAAGGCTGATGACAGCATGATGGACAGGGGGAACGCAGTAACAGAGACTGAAGGAGAGAGAGCAGAGCTTGGTGAAGACCAAATCAAGTGAATGTCACTTTTGGTGAGTAGGATAGTTGAAACAGCATAACTTAGGCCCCTTCCAAATTCACAGTCCATTTTGGTCAATTTCATGGTCATAGCATTTTAAAAATCGTAAATTTCATGATTGTGGTTATTTAAATCTGAAATGTCAAGGTCTTATAATTGTAAGGATCTTGATCCGAAAAAAAGTACTCTTGGGAGGAGTCGCAAGGTTATTGTAGGGGGTGTTGCAGTACTGTTCCCCTTACTTCTGCACTGCTGCTGGTGGCAATAATGCCTTCAGAGCTGGGCAGCTGGAGAGTGGCGGCTGCTGGGCGGGTGCCCAGTTCTGAAGGCAGAGCTGCTGTCAGCAGCAGCGCAGAAGTAAGGATGGCATGGTGTGGTATTACCAGCCTTACTTCTGCGCTGCTGCCTGCAAAGCAGAGCCCTCAATCAGCAACCTCCGTTATCTGGGCACCCAGTTCTGAATGCAGCAGTGCAGAAGTAAGGGTGGCATGATAGGGTATCACCACCCTTATTATGCACTGCTGCTGGCGGGGCACTGCCTTCAGAGCTGGGCACCCAGCCAGCCACTGTTGCTCTCCAGCTGCCAAGCTATGAAGACTGCACAGAATATACTGCAGCCCTACCCCCCAAAATAACCTTGCAAACCCCACCTGCAACTCCCTTTTGGGTCAGTTTGAGAAATGCTGGTCTCCTCTGTGAAATCTGTATAGTGCATGGTAAAAGCACACACAAGACTAGGTTTCACGGGGGGAGACCAGATTTCACAGGTTTGTGATGTGTTTTTCATGGCCATGAATTCTGTAGGGCCCTAAGCATAACTTTTCTATTTCAAAACTTGTAAAACATTTTAAATTCAAGTTCCTATCTATTCTTTTTGGAAGATTGGACAGTCATTTGGCACCTTTACTGAAGCTAAAAAAACTCAAAACTAGGCAAACGCTTATTCTGACAATTTCTCCTTCTCTGAGATGCACCCCTATGGAGAAGGAACATACCAGATTTAACAGCCAGCTTGGGCTTTGATCAGGTTAGATAAACGGTTATTTCAATACTAAAAAAGAGATATTTAATAGAATTCCTGATTGTCCTTCATGCATCCAGGATAGTTGTTTTTGTGTCCCTTTTCAGATAGAGAGCTCTGTTTCTGGAGGTTGCTGAGTACTTCCTTGCCGTGAAGGGGTCAGTTCCAGACAAGCCAGGTTTGAGGAACTTGGTGCACTTACCTGCTATTGGACCTAAAATAGCTGAATCAAAACATATACTGTAGGATTCAAGATGAACTCCCAAGTGGATGCTAGGAGCTGTCAGCTAAGGAGACTACACAGGTGTCAAGAGTTCCCAGTCATCAGATACTGAAATTCACTGCACTTAGTCTGGAGTATGAGAGAGAAATGGTTACATTAAATAAAGTTATTCTTCTTTTCTAGAAAGAAGGGTACTTCTGTGGCATTCTTGTAAAGTCTAGGGCTTAGTCAATCACTCATGCATCTCTTAAATATTCTCCATCAAAAGAGTTGTTTCCTCCAGCTTACAGTTTTTACATGGGCCTGTTTGTTTTTATGAATGCTTTGCCTTCACTTCCTTAAGAGTATGTCTATATGGGTATAAAAGTGCCACATCACGGCCACTGCTGGCCTGGGTTAGCTACCGTAATTTGATCTTGTGGGACTCAGGCTGCTAGGCTAAAAGTTGCGGTATAGACATTTGGGCTTGAGCTCTAGTCCAAACTCTGGGATCCTCTATCCTCACAGGGTCCCAGGGATCTGGCTCCTGCCCAAGCCTGACTGTCTAGACAGCAGTTTTTCAGTCCAGAGCCCAAACTTCACAGGCCTGACTCAGGCTAGCCATGGGCTTTTTATCCCCAGGTAGACATACCCTAAGAGTGCCGGTAACTACTTATCATGCTATTTAAAGGCACAATACATAACTGAAGTTTCCTGTTCCATATTATTCAGATTCTTTAGAGCAGTCTTCTACATTAGACACCATCTTATATCCCCTTGAGTCCCCTGCAGATAATTTGGATTTGAAAGAATTGGTTAAGTCAATTCTTATTTATGTTTCACTTGCAAGATAATATTTCTAACAGCAGTCATTTCTAGCAGGATAGCATGTGAGCTTGCAGTTCTTTTCTATTCTATTCATGCCTTTCCTCTTATCAGGACAGTCTCATACTATGGCTTTATCCTATTTCTCTCTCTAAAGTAGTTGCTCTATTATCAATACAGTATAATAAATAGCCTTATCTAGTTTCTGCCTACCCCTTTCTCACGTAGACGAAGACAAATTGTGATGTGTACTTGATATGCATAGAAATGTGAAAATTTGTTTATTTACACGACTTCCTTCTTCAGGAAGTCAGAGTCCCTGTGCTATTTAAGGGCTATAAACGGACCGCTAATACTTCAGTTTGTCACTGTAGGCAACCATTTCCTTTAAAGATTAAAAGTACACTCCACAAGGGATATTTCAGCATTTGGGCGTGATGTGAATTGCTGAAACCCTACATAGAGATGCAGAGCTTTTATACTGATTTACCCTGGTAGCCTGACCAGACTTGTCCTGTTAGCTTGAAGTCGCATATGAGAGTTTGTGTTTATCTGAGGCAGAGGTATCTATGGATTGGGGGAGAGGGGTTTTCCAAGGAGCAACCTGAGAAACAAGCAAGTTCTCAAGCAAGTTCTGGCTGAAGTTTTTCTCTCTGTGTAAGTTAACAGTCAAATAAATCCCAAGAAAGGTGTAAATTTGGACTGTATGTAATGTACTGTGTTAGGAGTGGGATACAAATGTCACCTGCTTTCAGGAAGTTAATCAGTGAGGGCTGGTCTACACTATGGGGGAAAATCGATTTTAGATACACAACTTCAGCTACGTGAATAATGTAGCTGAAGTCGAATATCTAAAATCGATTTACTCACCCGTCCTCACCGCGTGGGATCGATGTCCGCGGCTTGCCATGTCGATTCCGGAGCTCCGTTGGGGTTGGTGGAGTTCCGGAATCGATATAAGCGCGCTCAGGGATCGATATATCGCGTCTAGATGAGACGCGATATATCGATCCCCGAGCAATCGATTTTAACCCGCCGATACGGCGGGTAGTCTAGACGTGGCCTGAGTGACATACACAGATCAGCTACCTGTAGGTCTTTACACATGTTCTCTAATACAGTAACCTTAAATAATGGTCTCTGTGACAGCAGACCAACAAGTCTCCAAGCTATAGTTCTTTAATTTCTGTATTTTCAAGAGACAGTCTAGCCTTTAGTACAGAGATGGTATAATACTCTAGAAAATAAAAAGATTGCATTGGCCTACATCTTTTGATGTGGGAAATTTGGGGGGATAGATGGCTCAAATAAATAGAAATTTAATCTAACTTGTGTATACATTTTATCTGCTAAATGCTACTGTCTATGCTAGAAAACCTGATTGGCTTGTTTTGTATTCATTATATATCTGGGATAGGCAAGCAGTTTAAACAACTTCCACCCAAGAGAGATCACCTAGCCAAAAAAAAAATAGCTGCTGTTTCCAGGGCACCACTACAATATGTACCTGTATTGTAGAAACAAGTGCTTGAGATGTCAAGAGAATTGATATAAAGCTAGGTGGGAGGGTTGTGAAAACTGATGACAGTCATATTTCCCACAGGAAGTCTTCAACTCAATATTCTGGGCTAGTTGCAACATTTAGATTATGAATGCCTTCTTTTTTTTAAGCCTAGGATTAAGTGACCAATATAATTTCTTTTAGATTAGACTTTTTAATATTTGATAAAGTATATTCATCCTGTTTGAAGTATTAATGTTTTTAGTTTTAGATCCTTTGTAATGTTAGAACTGAAGAAAATAATCACTTTTTCATCTTTACTGTTCATTTGTAATATATTTAAATTTAAATTTTTTATTAAGGGTACTGGTTGAAACATACTGAAGTGTACAACAAATGTCTCTTAAAGCAAAGCTGCCATTTTATTCTCCTTTCCCCCTTACTTCATCACTGTCTCTTGCCTCTCTCTCCTTCTCTGTTCCTCATATTTTTCCATTACATTTTCTCTTTTTCTGCTCCTTACTCCCTACCTTAGCCCTCTGCTTCCATCTGAGGTGGTTCAGAATGGTGTAATTAGATTAGTTAATATCGCTATCCCTTTACTATTAGTTATATGCAGTGAAGTATTCTTGGCCCAGCCATTCTCTTGCTAATTTTTTTGTTTTGTATTTGTATTCCAGCACATGGGTGACTTGCAGACATTCCCCGTATGTGTTTTGGTTTAAGAGTCCCATTCATCTATGTCAGAGCTTGAAATTGTGACTGGCAAGCTGCAAGTTTGCTCTGACTAGTGAGGGAAGCTACACTGTTAATTATTGCAGAATTTTAAACAATTCTTTTTGGCCCTTTATAGAATATGTCTTCACTGCAGAGTTAGCTCACGCTCTAGCCTGGGCGGTTGTCCCTAACCCTTGTCCATTCACACAGAAAACCCTCCATCATGGATTTGAGGGTTCTTTAAGCCTGGGCTAGCTGGCATAGCTGAGGATATAGGCTTGGGCTTTCGTTTTACTTCAGCCTAGGCTTGCAACCTGCCTACTTTTCAGTGAGAAGGGAGGCTAATCAAGCCTGAGTTCTGTTAGTCCTCTCATCATAACCTACAATTTTACCTGGGCTGTACTTTCTTTTGTACTTCCTCCCTTCTTCACTGGAAGTTATCCACGCTGGCTAGCATTTTCATCTCAGATTTGCCTGCCCTATTTCTACAACATATGAACAGAAAGGCTATCCAAGAAATCCACCTCCCATGCTGACAGTAGCCTTTTGGTAAATCTGTGGTGTGATATCGATAAGATGCATAATTTTGGAAAGTGTACCCCAAATGACACTTTTTTTTTTGTTTGTTTGTTTTGTTTAGTGGACAGGAAAGAAACAGGCAGAGAAGTCATTTGAGTGCCCAACAAAACAGTTTGTGGTTTGAAGACCGAATTCCTTAATGACATTTTAATTAAAAGTTCTTGCTTCCAAATGCTATTTGCTTTCACCTTCAAAACTTCATTAGTAATAATTAACTCCAGTTACAAGTTTATTTACTTTAAGTATTGTTCTCACATCACTGCCACAGCCTTCAGCACCATGCTAGACGGGAGAGAAAGCACAACCTGCAGATTAATACTTAAAGTGGCACAGTTTCATGGACTGCGAGAACCATGGGACTGGGAGAACCCAGCAGACTGTTTTAATACAGCACTATTGTGGAGACAGTTATGCAGGCCTGGCATGAGTAGGATTTTCATTGAGGATGCTTCACCTGTGCTAGGCTAGCCTGGTTTAACTCTGTAATGAAGATGTATCCATAGTTGTGAAGATCTTAATTCAAAATGCTGAATTGATGCAGAGCTAGCTGTCTTTCTGAGGCTATAGATAACCACAGAGCCCTGCCATTGCTTGTTGTTTTTTCAAGCAGCAACTGAATAAAATTAAAACAATACTGTGGCTAATTTCACTGCTGCTGTTTTAAAATCTTGTGGGCAGCTCTGAAGCTTACCAGAATTATGTCATTTTCAGTCTGCTGCTGCTTGGGGAAGCTTGAGCACTAGAGCTTGAAAAATGGTAACTCTAGGAAAGGCAGAGACTGAAGTATTCATGAGAGAGAGAGACCCCCCCGCCGCACCCCCAAAAAGGACTGTGGTACAGGAGCAATACAGGGGTGGAGAGAGAGAGATCATAAACCACTTCTTCTGGCAGGCAGAATTGGGGATTAAGAAAGGCTTCAAATTTGTGAGGCACCCAAAATACCTAAGTTGATACGAAAGACAGAATTCACTAGCAAGGTTCTCAGGGAAGCATTCTTGTAAAACCCCAGCATCCTTTCCTAGCAGCCTGGAGTGAATGCTGTACTTCTTACCACGGTATTGTCTAAGGAACTTGCTGATGTGACCCCTGCACATCTTTCATAACAGTATATGAATAGTAAGTGTCTTGTATATTTTAATTTTCAAGATGTGATTTAGGTACTGTATTTAAATTGAACCAGTCACCATGGTGTTTGAGTCCTAAACCCACTAATTTAAGGAAGTCTATCATGATAGGACTAGGAACTCTCCAGGCTTACATGGCTCAAAGAGCAAGTTTTGTGGATTGCTAAGTAGTTCTCAGTCTAGTGTTCTATATGTACAGGTTTGCCTAAAACTCTGTTACTTTTAAAATAAAATAATTTACTAACTTCAAAATGGCAGTATTTTTAAACAGAAGTTTTTCCTTTAGGAAACCACCATGTGTATATCACTTATTTCTAGCCACCCATTAAAATTTTGGATACTTTCCAGAAAAGACCACCATGGAAGACCCTGACCAAAATTCTAGAAGCCACAGAGCTGTCTTTGCATGAGCTGACTAGCTTGCCCATATCATGCTCCAATCTTGCATTGGTGTTTTATTTTTTACCAACTGTCTTTCACATTGACAAAACTCAAAGATATTTTGCTTTTGTTGATGTTATCAGTTGAGTGAGGTCATTTGGTTTCTATTTGGAGAAGATTAATTGAAAAGCTAATTCATCTCCTGGGAGACATCTTAATACTTAGCACTTATGTCTGTTTTCATCTCCAAAGACTTTTACAGGGATTAACAAATCCACACTTCAGCCACGTGCATTTTCGAATTATGCCCATTTCATAGATGGAAGACTGAGATAGTGAGGTTATGGCTTGGTCAAGACCACAGAGTGAGTGGGTGTAAGAGTTGGACTTAGAACACTGGAGAATTCCAGTCCTCTATTTAGACCATACCGCTCTTCCAGTTGTTAGTTACCATGTTTCACTCATAAAACATTCATATTTATCTGTATAAAGGGTAGCTCTAGGACTGTAAAATTAAGCATTCATTCACAGAATGAACTAAGTAAATATATTTTCTGAAACAAGATTAGCCTGTGCATTCTCTGTATGTATTTGTATATTGTGTCAGTAATGGGAGAGTAGAGATTTCATAGAATATTTCATTTTATGACACTGATTATCTTTGCAGATTTTAAATGATTATATCACAGTCCCTGGAATTGAAATTAAATTGTGTGTAGATAAAGGGCATGCTAAATGCCAAGCAGAAACTGGCATTTAGCACAGCAGATGGGATGTTTGTAGTAGCGCTCAGTGTTTAGTTTTGATCAGTTTAATTTTTGCTTTCTTTCCATGCATCCTATCCATAAATTTGCCTACCCCACCCCACCCCCAATTTCTGGCTTGTTGGCTCATGGGGGTGGGTGGGTTGTACTTGAGAAGAACAAATACGTATGTCTCAGTGTTTGTGTGGGAGAGGCAGGGGAAGAAAGGCAGAGTAATTCAAATTGTCATAATTCAGTACTAGCTGTACCTGTGACCCCTTCTGTAGTGTCTGAGTGCACCCCCAATGTGTGAGACCTCATGCCTTCATCTCTGAGTGAAATCCCCACAATTCTCCCACTCTTACACCACATCCTAGGATGCAGTACCCTGTGTATTGATCATGCTTACTCCAGCAGGCCTGACTTGGCTCAGGATTCAGGAGCTTATGACCAGCAGTGAATACAGAGACCCAGATTGTCTCCTTAAAACAGAATATTGTTTAATCTTAACATAAGGAAAAAAGCATAGCACAAGAGAAAAGGGATTTAAAAAAAACTACAAAAGGTCTGCACACGTTTGTCTTACATAGAATCTTAGGTAGGTCTAGCTTACCTCGGACACTTGACCTCTGGGAGGCCCAGGTCTCAGGCCACGTCTACACTACGGGATAATATCGAATTAGCTAAAATCGGTTTTATAAACTGATATTATAAATTCGATTTCATGCGGCCACACTAGGCACAGTAATTCGGCCTTGTGCGTCCATGGTCCGAGGCTAACATCGATTTCTGAAGCGTTGCATTGTGGGTAGCTCTTCCGTAGCTATCCCATAGTTCCCGCAGTCTCCCCCGCCCCATGGAATTCTGGGTTGAATCATTATTGTCGCGGGTGGTTCTGGGTAAATGTCGTCAGTCGTTCCTTCCTCCGGGAAAACATCAGCTGACAATCCTTTCGCGCCGTTTTTCCCTGGATTGCCCTGGCAGACGCCATAGCACGGCAACCATGGAGCCCGTTCAGCTTTTTTTTTTTCCGGCACCGTATGTGTACTGGATGCCGCGGACAGAGAGGCGATACTCCAGCGCTACACAGCAGCATTCACTTGCTTTTGCAATGATAGCAGAGATGGTTACCGGTCGTTCTGTACCGTCTACTGCCGGAGAAAACTGGCAATGAGATGACGGTTATCTCTCCCCCTCTGTACTGTCCGCTGCTATCATGAGTGCCCCTGGCTGAAATCGGCCGGGGGCGCAACGCAAAAGCAAAATTGGGATTGACTCACTTGGGACTGAGTCAATCCCTCCCTTATGGTTTCTAAAAATAGAGTCAGTCCTGCCTAGAATAAGGGGCAAGTGTATTAGAGGACCAGTGTATCAGAGCACAGCTGCTCCGTGTCAGAATTCACAGGGGGTGCCCCTGCAACAACCCCACCCGTTGCTTCCCTCCTCCCCCAACCTTCCTGGGATACCGTGGCAGTGTCCTGCCCATTTGTGTCATGAAGTAATAAAGAATGCAGGAATAAGAAACACTGAGTGTTTAGTGACATAAAATGAGGGGGAGGCAGCCTCCCGGCGCGATGATAGTCCAGGCAGGACATTAAGCGGTGTGGGGGAGAGGAGCCCAGCATGCTGCTGCTATGACAGTCCAGGCAGTACAGAATCTTTTCTTTACACAGGAAAGGGAGGGGGCTGAAGCCCCCAGTTGCTATGATGAAGCTGGTTATTAGCCGTTCTGTCCTATCTACTGGGAGTAACCAGCAATGTTGGCCTCGATGTCAACATGTTAGATATTCATGAGGACGGTTACTAGTCCTATTGCACCGTCTACCACCGGGGAGGGGGAGAGGGAGAGGAGCGGATACTGCTCTTCACTGCTGCAGCATCGCGTCTACCAGCAGCATTCAGTACACATAGGGTGACATTGAAAGAAGTCAAGAAATGATTTCTTTCCCTTTTCTTTCACGTGGGGGTGGGGGGGAAGAAACTGAGGAGCTGTTCCCTGAACCACGCCAGACACTGTGTTTGAACCTACAGACATTGGGAGCTCAGCCAAGAATGCAAATACTTTTCAGAGACTGCTGTGGACTGTGGGATAGCTGGAGTCCTCAGTACCCCCTCCATCCATGAGCGTCCATTTGAGTCTCTGGCTTCCCGTTACGCTTGTCACGCAGCGCTGTGTATCCTGGAGATTTTTTTTCAAACGCTTTGGCATTTCGTGTTCTGTAACGGAGCTCTGATACAACAGATTTGTCTCCCCATACAGCGATCAGATCTAGTATCTCCCGTACGGTCCATGCTGGAGCTCTTTTTGGATTTGAGACTGCATCGCCACCTGTGCTGATCAGAGCTCCACGCTGGGCAAACAGGAAATGTAATTCAAAAGTTCGCGGGGCTTTTCCTGTTTACCTGCCCGCTGCATCCGAGTTCAGATTGCTGTCCAGAGCGGTCAGTGGTGCACTGTGGGATACCGCCCGGAGGCCAATAACGTCGATTTCCGTCCACACTAACCGTAATCCGATATGTTAATATCGAATTTAGCGCTACTCCTCTCGTCGGGGTGGAGTACAGAAATCGATTTAAAGAGCCCTTTATATCGACATAAAGGGCGTTGTAGTGTGGACGGGTACAACGTTAAATCGATTTAACGCTCTTTAAATCGATTTAAACGCGTAGTGTAGACCAGGCCTCAGTCTGTTCCTGTTAAGTGTCTCTGACAATTCCCACACCCCAGCAGAGAGTATGTCCTTTTAAATTTAGTCATTCATTGTTCTCTCTTCCCAGGCATTTGTTAGCCCTGATAGTCCAAAACCATTCAGGTGAATTCTGCAGTTGGTCAAGCATGAGCATCAAAATGAATGTCATTGTCTAGGAAGTGCTGGAAAAATGTATATTAGGATCCACCCCCAACTTCCTGAGTGCATTTCCTGACAATTCTGCTATTGAATTAACTCTGTATATGCATATAGTAATCAAACAGAACATATAATAATCATAAATTATTACAGAGCAACTGAATATCAGTCACTCACACACCTCAAATTAGGTTCACTCATGCAAATCAGTGTTTTGAAGTAGTTTGTTGCTCTACTGGGCAATAATGGGACCGAAATTTTTATTATGAATTATTTTGGTGATATTGCCTTCTATTTCTGTGCTAACCAACACCCACTGTACCATTCACATAAACAGTCTTTAGAACAAGGTAAAGGGTAGGGAAAAAATCATACTCTTTAAGGTCAGAAGGGACCATCATGATCGTCATGTGACCTTCTGCACATTGCAGGACACGGAACCTCGCCTATAGACCCACAAACTCTGGCTGAGTTACTGAAGTCCTCAAATCAAGATTTAAAGACTTCAAGTTGCAGAGAATCCACCATTAATACTAGTTTAAACCTGCAAGTGACCTGTTCCCTGTGCTGCAGAGGAAGACAAAGCTTCCTCCCCTTGCCCCTGTTTCCGGAAGATTATAGTACTTGTAATCCAACATAATGCAGTACATCTAGTTTTTATTTATTATTATTTGTTTGTTATATGATTGGGTTGGGACTGACTAACTTAAACAAAAACACTCAATCACCTCAGAAATTTTGCAAACAGCTTATTTCTATGACTTTTCACTTTCACTTTTTAATGCAACCTTCTCTTCCTAGATGAAAGCATTTAGCTGTGTGAGTTGTGTTGTAGTTTTTTGTGTTGCTTTAGTACCTTCTACTCAAACATTCTGTGATATAGCATGATCCATTTTCTCTATGTGGGGAAAGATTGGTTCTTTCTGGAGTCTATTCTTGGGAGATTAAGGGGGTAGGTTAGAATTAATTTGTTTTCTGTGTGTTTGTTGTGGAAATGCATAAAACTTTTTTTCTTTCTTTCTTTCCTCTCTTGATCATCTCATCTCTGTGGGTGGATGTTCCTGCAAACCCTTGGTGAACGTATAGAGACCTTTGGTATGCTCATTCTTCCATTAGAGCCAAAGTCACAGATTGTTATAAAAACAATGAAGAATAAAAAAACAAACAAGTCCAATCATAACATTGAAAAATGGCTAAAATGTGCACTTGAGGGAAACTTGAAAGTAATCATTTGATAAATCTATCACTTTACATGATCTTCTCACAGTTTGGCACTCCAAAAAGTGATTTTTTGTATGATATTTTCCTGGTACTGGCCACTGGTATCAACTCATTAACATGAATGTTGCTTATGTATTTAAAAAACAATACCTACAAAACTTAAATGCAGGTGTTGGTGTTCTGAGACCAGGGTTAAAATTTTCAAAAGTCCCAGCTCCCATTTTCCAAAGTTTCTTGGATATTTAAGTGGTTAAGTCACACTGACAATCATTTGTGTTTTACTGGGGCTGTGGAGTGTTGGTTGGGCTGGAAAATGGGACC
This sequence comes from Chelonoidis abingdonii, assembly GCF_003597395.2. Lineage (NCBI taxonomy): Eukaryota > Metazoa > Chordata > Testudines > Testudinidae > Chelonoidis > Chelonoidis abingdonii. The sequence continues at coordinate 29,559,710 of NC_133775.1, forward strand.
TAGGTTATGTCTACACTAAAAGTGCTTTACCAGTGTAGGAATATCAGTATACTATGCTGGCAAAACACTACTAGTATAGATGCAGCAATACTCATAAAGTTGAGCTCTTCATCAGTCTAGTAAAACCAACTTCCATGTGCTAAACAAGCTATATTGGTAAAAGCACAGCTTTGCTGGTATAGCTACATTTACAGTAGAGACTTTTGTTAGCATGTCGGTCAGGGATCACCTCTCTTCTCTCCCCTGACCAACACAGAAGCCTGTAGGGTAGATATAGTTTTAGGCTCCTAAGTCACTTAAGAGCTTTTGAAAATTTCACCTCCAGATGTTTTTATGGTAGGGGCTTTTTTTTTTCAGTTAATTATAACATACTATATGTAACATTGTAACATACTATAAATATGAAGAATGTTATAATATGCATATTTAAAGAATAAATAAGTGGGATCCAGAAACTTTGTTTAAAGAAACTATTTTTAACATTGCCTCTGAAGAGAGCAGACCAAAAGCAACGTAGGGTAAGGTAGAGGATTTATATGAAGAACTCCTCCCATGGCCTCTTGGAGTTCTAGGGTTGAACAGCATTTTTTCTTATGTTTCAGGCAACTTGAATCTCTCTCCAGAATGCTATATATTTTTTAATATTTAGCATGTTTTATTCCATAATTAGAATAGAGTAGAAAGGGATGATTACTTGTAAAATGCTCTAGTTCATAAAGTCTCTGTGACATTAAATATGAAAGAATTTAAAATATAATAATAATATAAAATGAAGCCAAAAATGTCAATGAAAGAATATGATTCAGCGAGGAATAACAAAACATATAAAATTTTGTCAATTTTTTGGATCTGCTCTGCAGTAGAGGGGTGCGTGCGGTGCTTTATATAATAATGCTACGTACTCCATAAGTTTTGATGTTCTTCCACATACTCCAAAAAAAACCTGAACTATTTTGTTTTTTTTCTTATCTTTATTAACATGAAATATTTTTTCAGATTACTTGAATGGAATTCAAAGTTAGGTTTATAAAACTGTCAAAAAGTGACTGCCTTATTCTTCTTTCCCTACTGGTTCAAAGACAATCAGGTGTGAAATCAGATGTTCATAGTTCCTCTTGTAGTAAGGAGGAGTTTCATGCCAGGGGAAGCCCTATGCATTATGCTCCTTAAATGAGATTAGGTGAAAGAGTCCTGTCATCATGTTTACATAATTTTAGTTTACACTAATGTGTAATTAGACAATACTGGATAGAAACAACCAATGTAAATACATACAAAAGAAGCTGAACTTTAAAATGTAAATCAACCCAGGTGACTTTAAATCTTGTTAAAATATGTAGAATCTGTTTGCCCCACACAAGGTTGTGCTTAGGTTTACGTGGCCCTCCTGCGCAATGAAGTTGGGCAACACTGCTTTAAACATTGCTTATATCTTTAAGACTGTATCTGCTCTGAGGATTTTCTGAACTTCCCCCTGCACTGATGCCTCTCCCCCTGTGCCAACTGGGGGGCTCGATGCCCGGGGTAGCCCCTGTCTGGTAGGGTTGGCTCTTGGTGGCTGTAGCTGCTGGTGAGCCGGGGGGAGGTCCCACTGCAGTGCAAACCAGCCACTGGCATTTTTATCCTAGTTTTGTCTGACTTCAGATCTAGGTGGCATGGTGGTAAAAATACCAGTGGCTAGTCTGCTTTAGGGATCCTACCATTTGCTAGCACTGCTGAAGTTGCACCAGTACTACAGCAATGGTAGGGGAATTTTAAAAAATATTCTGTATAGATGAGGCATATCTATTCTTTGAGTAAGCAAACAATAGGAACATCCTGACTCATCACATGATTGTTTTTAGCCAGTCATAAAACAGTATTTTCTTTTTAGCCGCAGAAATGACAATATAGTTTCTGTATACTACTCGGAAAACGCTTGATTATGTTGCATTTTTTTTAGGAATTACCTATCGCAAAACTCATGAATACAGACAACCTACCACTGCTAATCTCGTGTTATGTGGAGTGACTCCAAGAAAACAAAACAAACATGAGTTATTAATGGTGATTCTTTGAATGTTTCTGAATAACAATAAAAACTGAAAAAGCCTGTTTTTCATTGCATCTGTAAAATATCCTACACTGATTTGGCTGATAAAGATGTAGGATTAAAATATCTGAAAAGTGATCCTGGATTACAGTATGCTAGTGCACATTTTAAACAGTCATCCAGAACTGTACTGTTGCTACATTGCTTTAATTTCAAATGGGAAATTAATACCTTAAAAGTTTATTCTCTGACTGTGGGCATCTCTAATGTGCCGTGTTGTAATCCTGTGTTTTGTCTTTGCTTGCAATAATGCTGTGCAATTTGTACTTTTGCTTGCAACCAGCCTTTAAATAAAGGAGATGAGGCAGGGAAAAAAGCAATGAGAACTATTTTGTTCTCCGGTTATTCAAAGTATAACTTTAAAAAAAACTTTGCCTTAGGTGAATGTAGATTATTTGCAAAGTGCAGGTTTTTCCAGTCAATTTGAGAATGCTTAACATCTCCTTAAAGACTGCTTGCGTGTACAGTATTGTGGGTCATTAGATTTAAAGTAGATTAAGTAATTTATATAGAAATATGTAGTATTCCAAAAGAATTAGGGGTCTACTGGAGATACTGTGGAAATCTTAAGAGATGCTGGTGCTTGCTTTGTGTTTAGTAAAGGTAATTCTAGTATTTAGTGTACGAGAACTGAAGAGGAGTTTATCATGTACTTTTATTTAAAGAAACCATACTTAATAGATACATGTTTGAAACAGCTGCATTACATGTTTAGTGAATTGAACTTGAGAACATTTTTTGTATTTTCAGTGAAAGAGTTCCTAGCTAAAGCCAAAGAAGATTTCTTAAGAAAATGGGAAAGCCCCCCTCAGGTAAGGAATTATGGTTTAAAATACAAATACATTGCATGATTCTGACTAGTAGCTTTTCTGGAAATGAGTTCGGTATCCAGTACTCAGATACTACTGTGGTGGGCGCTACCGAAAATTAAAGATATTTTCAGTACAAAAACTGTTGAGGGAGTGTCCATGCAAAGAATTTAACCCCATTATTTGTTAATTGCAGTTGAGATCAGCAAAGATGCTTTGGTTGTTGGTCTCAGAAGCTTGGGAAAGAGCATTTTTAGTGATAGGTTTGTTGCTATGAAATAAATTTTCACTGACAATTTGATAGTTTGAATCTCGCCACTCATGTCCTATTACAACTGGCTTTTTGTAACAGAACACATTGATATATCCTGGACATTCCCCTTGGAAATTTCTCTCCTGGTTGGTAATCCTGTGGCTTTAGGGAGAAGTTTCCCTCTGAATGAATGAGAGTGCATAGTTTATGCTTCCTATTTGGAGAAAAAGTTGTAATTTTACTGACTTTTCAAATAGCATTCAAATATTGAGGTGATCTCTTTTATAAATGTGTTCAAATATGAATTCTAGACAATGTATGAATAGTAGTTCCTCAACACATTCCCACATAGAATTCTCTTTAGCACTTAATTTTGGAAACTTGATGATGACTGTAATCTTTTGCAGGTTTGTTTTCTTTTTTTTTGTTAACATCATGATCTCTTTGCAGCAAAATTCTCACTGCTTGCTGCATAACATCTTGATAACAATATTTCGTCATTTTTAAACATAAATTAAGTCCCTTTCTATTTTAATGCAAGCACTATTGCAATTCTCTCAATCCAGGTTCATTGTGTGAAATTATATTAACGTTAGTTAGCCCTCTAGTTTTTTAATTTTGACAGAAGAAATTGAATCTGTCCTCTTTGATAAATGACTTCATTTCCCATCACTAAGTGTCTCTGTGTACCAAAATTGTAATCATTATTTATTAATCTGTTATACTTTTTTGTGTACATGTAGAATACTGCTGGCCTAGATGATTTTGAGAGACAAAAAACCCTTGGAACAGGATCATTTGGGCGAGTTATGTTGGTGAAATATAAATCCACAGAACAGTATTATGCTATGAAGATACTGGATAAACAGAAGGTTGGAGCATTTTATAATTATACTAATTTGTGTGGTTAAAAACTGTCTTTGCCAGCAGAGAGCATGCCGTTCATTGAAATCATTATCTGTGGTCTGAAAAAATGTTGCATCCTATTATTTTCACGTTTCATGCTGTTACGATGGGTTTTAGCTGGCACTTCTGCCTCTGACAGGAAAATAGTTTTGCTTTTCTTTAACAAGTCTGCAACACAATTACCTTGTCCTAAAGATTCCATTTTTTTTAAAAGGCATAAGTAAAAAATAAATCCTGCGGGCTAGTCATAGCATTTCATACTTGTATGCGGATGTCTAGTTCATTCCCTGACTCTTTGGATTTGTAGTGTTTTGAAGAGAATATGTTTTGTTCATTTGTCTTTTTTTTTTTTTTTTTTTTTTTTTTTTTTGGTCCATTGTCCCATTGTCTTTTCTCATGTGTTCTTTTTTTATGTGGATTTTTTTTTCTTTTTTTATAACCTGTTTTGATTATGGCTGTTACTTAATCGCAGTTAACGCCTACAATTAAAGCAGAATTCATGCATTAATCACATGCCTGGGGGCAGGGTGAGAGGTATCAGCAGCAGGAGGGTTGTGCAGCTCTGGAGTTGGGGGAGGGAGGGCTAGAGCAATTCCAGCCTGCAGCTTCCCAGGCAAGAGGGGGACTGGAGCAGCCCCAGCCTGCAGCGTCCTAGACCCCAGAACAGAATGGCCAGTCGAAAATGGACCCTGGCAGCTCCAATCAGGCTGCTAAAAGTCCGATTGGCCACAGTGGGTGGCTCCGCACAGCTCCTGCAAGTGGACTGCATGTCCCGCTGGCTCCTAGGCCCAGGGGTAGCTCGGGGGCTCTGCGCATTGCCCGTGTCCAATGGGAACTGCACAGTTGGAACTTGAGGCGCAGGCAATGCACGGAGCTCTCCTGGCTGCCCCAGCGCCTAGGAGCTGATGGGACATGCTGGCCACTGTGGCCAACCGAGAACTGCAGCCAGTGGGAGCTGCTAGGACTGTGCCTGTGGACAGGGGCAGCGCATGGAGACCCTTGGCCACCCCTGTGCCTAGGAGCTGGAGGGACATGTCACCGCTTCCCAGGAGCCGCCTGAGATAAGCACCACCCATAGCCTGCACTCCCTCCTGCACCCAAACCGTCTACCCCAGCCTTGAGCCCCCTCCCATACCCAAACGCCTTCCGGGAGCCCGCACCCCCTCACACAGTCCAGTCTCCTCCCAGAGCCCGCACCCCTACCTCCTGATCGAGCCCAGAGCCCCCTTCTGCAACCCAAACCCCTCATCCCTGGCCCCACCGCAGAGCCCACACCCCTCAGCTGGAACCCTCACCCTCCCCCACACACCCCAACCCCCTGCTCCGGCTGGGAGCCCCCTCTCATACTCAGAACCCCTTGACCCCACCCCCCAGTCAGAACCCCTGGAAAAAAATAAATAAATGGTATTCTAACATTATTTAACAATGTGATGAAAACTGATTAATCATAATTAATTTTTATTATTTTCTTGGGTTTTGCCCCTCCTTGTTTCCCCACTCAACAGAAGGCTGCATGGACAGGTGAACTTAGTGCCAAGGAAACAAAGATGAGCAGCGTGGGCCAGTTGGCTGTTTGAATTTGCAGCCCTGTATGCGTGAGCTACTCCTATGTCTTGCTGGAGTTTTGACTGTTGGGAAGGCAGTCATTTTTGAAGGAGTTGTCTGCTGTACGTCCTCTATCCAGGGTGGTGCAGCTTTCATGGCTTCACTGCTGCTACTCTGCCCCCTAAAATAGTCTGGTACCACTAGATTGGGTAATCCTATATGTGTGCTAAATATATATTGTCCTGGCACTACATTTTAAAGAGTAAAACTTTTCAAGTTCAGAGAATTTGACAGACAATTTATTAACTAGATATAACTAAGAGATTTTGTTTTGGCTTGAGTCTGATTAAATATATACTATGTGTAGTGCTCTTTGCTTACTATAATTAGTACTATCAACAGTTCTAATAGTATATAAAGAAAGTCTAATTAGTTGTTTCTTATTAGGTAGTTCCCACATTTTTCAATTATGATTGTTCAGGAATGTCTTTGCTTCATAGCAGCCCTTAGCAATGATGTTTCACAGAATATGCTAAAAAGATCATGTTAAAGTACATAAACAGCTAATTTTAAAGATAACATTTTTGCTTTTAATTATCTTTTGCTCAGATGTAACTGACTAGGGTTTAGATGGAATCTGCTCAAACATTCTTGCATAAGCAAACTTATTGTGCATAGCAGTGGTTCTCAAACTTTTGTACTGGTGACCCCTTTCACACAGCAAGTCTCTGAATGCAACCCCAGGTATACATTAAAAACACTTGTTTATATATTTTTAACACCATTATAAATGCTGGAAACAAAGCGGGGTTTGGGGTGCAGACGTAAAGCTCATGACCCCCCATGTGATAACCTCACAACCCTTTCAGGGGTCCCGACCCCCCATTTGAGAACACCTGGTGTATATTGAGCTTCTAAAATTGAAAATTATCTTGCTACATGTTGATACAATGTAACTCAAGAACTTTGAAGGACACTTTGGATCAAGAGTCCACAAATTGTTCATAGCGTGGACCACAAGCTGATAGAGGTTGCCTAGGTGGATCATTTCATCTCCATTCTTTGTACCATAGTCAACCTCCATGTTCATTCATGATCATATATACATACCTGTAGCAGCTAAAGTAATTGCTTAATTAGAGTGTGTCTACACTGGCAAGTTTCTGCGCCACAAGTTATGCCACTTTTATTAAAACATTGGAATTAAGTCACTATTGCATGTCCACACCGTGCTCCTTGTGATGCTGGAGCGCATCCACATTAGCAGCTTTTGCAACAGCAAAGACAGCAGTGCACTGTGGTAGCTATCCCACTGTGCAACTGTCCGCAGGGTGCTTTGGGAAGAGTTTGCAATGCCTCATTGGGCAGGGGCAACATCACATGCTGCAGGTTTCCCAATCCCATTGTTCCATGGGCATCCTACTACATTGCCAGCTGCTTTTCAACTGAAGTGTGCTGCAGGGAGGGACTGTGTAACAGGGAGTGTACGTGTGTATGGAGGAAAGGAGAGAGACTGTGTGTTTGGGGGGACAGAGAGTGTGTCAGCGTACTTTCTTGTAAGTTCAGACAGCAGCAGGAAGCAACCAGTCCTGGGGTGGGGGAAACTCCAAATCAGCCCCCTCCTTCCTCTTTCTACAGCACACTCTCGCTCATTCTCTCTTAATCTCACACACACAACATCAGCCCCTACCTTCCTCCCTGGGCGTGCGCGCTCTCTCCCCCCCTACACACACACGCACACACACACACTCTTAAAGGGGAGGGGCGCTTATCTCCAGGGCAGCTGAGTTCAAAACAATGAGCAGAGCTGTCACTTGAGGCATTATGGGACAGCTCCAGAGGCCAATTACAGCGCAGAAAGCAATCAACTTTCTACACTGGCAATAGAGCGCTGGAGCCTCTGTGCAAATAGCCTTATGACTCTCCTCGAGGTGGGTTCTTTTGCAGCACTTCAACTGAGAAGTTTCTGTGCACAAAGTGACTTGGCAATGTGTGGACGGCTGCAGTTTGAGCGCAAAAAGCTGTTTTACTGCACAGAAACTTCTCAGTGTAGACAAACCTTTAGATGGAGGAGTAAATCTAGGAAAGAATTGAAAATATTTTTAGCTTTCTGATTTAGCAGCTGGAAATAAAGAGGAGAGCCAACACTATGCACAGCTTTCCACAGGCTACAAAGAGAGCTGCTGTTTTATACATTTGCTATCTTTTGAAAATTGAAATGCCTTGCTAAGGTTTGAATCACTTCTGTTATGCCACTCTCCATTTTATTAATAGTTGTTTTTTATTACATCTGCTTTAGATTAAATAAACACTATCATTTGTTTAAATTTCATTTTAAACAAAGTTGGAATTTTAGGATGCAAAGTCATTGTTAAAATAATCTAACTTTTGTTTATTTTGGTAAAGCATATTTTATGGTGACAGGTTTTTATGGTTTGCAGATAATTTTTCATCTAGAACTTGTTCAGGAATATAATACGTGTAAGTCAGATTGTAAGGTCCTAAGATTAAGACTTCTCATGTTTGTTTGTAAGGCACCATAACACATTTATGATACTGTAGAAGTAATTTAATGGAAAAAAATACATTAAAAGAACATTATAAAGTGAAGGGCTCCAAAATTAGGAAATGTCAGAATTAAGGTTGCCCATGCAATTTTAATTCAGTTTCTTGCACATACACATTATCTATATAATAAGATTCCAGAAATGTCAATCCATGTATTACACTGAAGCCTAAAATGGCGAGTCAGCGTGAAGAAATGGAAACAACTACAAACATGGCTGAGAGCACTTTTTGTTGAGTATATTACCAGGTTGTCATCACTGGGATTTGCAGTCTGTTACTATCCAGGTTTTAAGTTCTCAGCCATTTTGACTTTTTAGAAATTACATCCCTGTGACAGCAGAGTGTATATCTGTGCCATGCCAAGAGTTCTTAGATCATTATGATATTAGAGGTCAGTCAAACAGTCACCGCACTTACTCCATGTTGAATTCTGGTTACCATCTTGCTACTGTGTGTGATGTCCTGTCATCTAAGAGAGAGAGGAGGAAATCTGACTGATTAAAAAAGAGAATTGTGTGCAGTTTTCAGTCAGCTGAAGAAAGTTGCCTTCCATTCCACAAACAAATGAATTTGATATATTTCCTTCTCAAAAACTCCACCAGATTCAGCAGTTACAAATCCCTTGGAAGTCCACAGAGTTTGTGGTCATGGGGGCAGCTTTTGTCTAGAGTCAATAACAACATAACATGTTGGACCCTGAATGTCAGGGGTGATTCAGTGTTTCCTTTCTGTATTCTAATTCAGCGTTAATCAAAGCTTAAAAATGTAATTAAAAAAATTTGAATTATGTCCTTCCTTGGTACAGCATATCTGTAGAGTGATGTTGCTTGGTTATTTTCGTTACATAATTACTTTTTTGATAGGGCACACTGAGTTGGTTTGGTGAGTATAAATATCTGGGTTTGTGACTTCTCGCAGAAGAAACATTTAAAACAAAACAACCCCCCCCCCCCCCCCAAGAGAGCTTTCTCATACAAAATTTTGAGGGGGAGGGAAAGAGTGCGCTTCTACATATTACAGCTATTTTGCAACCAAAATAACTAATACAAGTAAATTTTATGACTTGGCTGGGAACCTAGCATATCCGTTATTTACAGTAGTAAGATCAGATTTCTGTTTAACAAAAACACTGTTTTTGAGTGGCTCCAATTTTATCCTGGTTTTTGTGGGCTTGTTTGCTCCGTTTTGTGTTTTGTTTTTTTTTGTTTGTTTGTTTTTAAATCTTTACATGCTACCTACCATTGCTTTAGAAAGCCTATGTTATCTGATAAAAGTAATGCACCTTAGAGAGACTTTAATAGCTTAGTACCTTGATAATGAGATGGGATACAAAGCCTTTCACCTTTAGGTAACCAGTTCAAAGCAAACCCAGAGCATTAGTAATCTAAAGTAATTCTCAAGTCATAAACACATCCATCAGTTCTCACAATGGGGTATTGATAAATTGGGTGATTACTTAATGCTGGAGTTAAATAAAAGGAAATAGAATTATTTCCTATTAGCAATAGAAGAGCAGAGAGCTGGAACCTACCATTTACTGCCTTTCGCCGTAAAGCATTTATAGTAACCTCCAAGCAGAGGACAAGATTCAGATTTTGACACTGTTGTTAGGAGGCCTTGGAATTACTGTATACAAACCCATTGTGAAGTTGGCAGATGCGACTCTTCTGAGTAAGGAAATTATTAGTTAAACCCAGATTTTCCATTATCTTTTCCTGGCTGTGGGTTTTGCAAAATGAGAGGGTTTCAGTCCTATTCCTTGTGAATAAGTATGTTTCACCCACAACTCATCATTAGACTAATCGACACCCTTACTGATAGTCTCAACATCGAATGGCTATGGAGATTCACTACCCTGTCACTGCTACAGGTGACTGCCATCAGGTCAGCTAGGTACATTGTCATGGATGTGTTAAGTTTGCCCCATTGGTTCCTGTGCTCCACTTTTGGGGATATAAAAAGTCCTCCAATTACCAAAGATATCCATTTTCTGTGTTTTAAGAATTGTAAAGTCTCTTAAAATTTTAAGGAAATAAGTTCTAAATATGACTTGTACTAGAAAGCCTTTCATTTAGCCATTTTTATCTACACGTTTTGCACTTCAGTTCAACGACTTTAATATGTTTATTGGAAAACATAAGATCTGTTTAGACTGAAAAATTTAAAAATTATTTATTTGTTAGGTTGTCAAACTGAAGCAAATAGAACACACGCTGAATGAAAAGAGAATATTGCAAGCAGTGAACTTTCCTTTCCTTGTGAGACTGGAGTATTCTTTTAAGGTAAATATTTTGAAAGCAGTTGTTTCAAAATGTAAATGAAGTATATGCTCAAATTTTAGATATGTACAGATTACTTTCTTGCTCAATCTGTAAAGCCATTGCACTATAATGCAGTTACGATAAAGTACATCACATCCTCCTAAGAATTATTATTGCAAAATTATTTTTCTTCTCTGCAATGGGTAATATAAAGTATGTGCTTTGTTTTCAAAATACTAGGTAAATTATGACTAATATCCAGTAATTCATGCTTTTGGTAAAATGTACTTTGCATAAAACCTTTCCATGAAGGGACACTATCAATTTGAAATGTAGCCAATTATTTTTAATGTGTTGTGTTAAGCTTTGCATTTTTTAGTGTAATTTCTCTGATCTCTTTCAGTCATAATAATCTAAATGATAATTGCAAAAATCATTGGTAAAACTTTCAGATAGAAGTAACATTTAAAGTTCATGCTATCCCTTTAACTATGTACTTCTGGGGAGAATTATGCTAAAGCAGAAAAAATTGGTCTTTCTCGATCATTCTTCTTTCCACTATCAACATCAGCCTATATATTTAACCAGTAAAGTAAGTATATGTGTTACATGAAGAAGCATATTATCTATTTGTGTGTGTGTGTGTGTGTTGGCATTTTGGTTGCTTTTGAAAAAGACTCAAAACCTTGTGCCTCTACTCCTATCTGCTAGGTTACAGTCTTTTTTCTCGTTAGGGAGAATAAGGCCTTGTCTATACGACACAATTTGTTGGCAAAAGGCAGCTTTTGTCAATAAAATAGTGGAGGTGTACCACTACAGTGCTCCTCTCACCAACAAAACTCTCCTGCTTTGATGACCAAATAAAATCACCTTGATGAGAGTCGTAGAGCTTTTTGTGGCAAAGTTAGATTAACAAAGTCAGTGTAGACACTGCGTTCATTATGTCTCTGTAACTGCCCTCCAGGATGCATCCCACAATGCCCACCATGACCGCTCTGCTCACTGTTTTGAACTCTGCTGCCCTGCAGCCAGCTACACAGGCAGGCTACTGGCAGCAAGCGCCCTCCTGCCTGGACTACAGGGAAGTGGGTGGATCTCCTTGGTCTGTGGGGAGAGGAGGCCATGCTAGTTGTCTGTGCATCAGCTTCTGTCTCAGGATTGGTTGTTTCTGGCTGCTGTCTGAATTTGTAAACAGCGTGCCAACACACTCACTCTCCCCCAACACACACTGTCTCTGTAACTGTCACACATACTCACTGTCTCACACTCAACCACATACACACTTACGTGGGCTTCTTGTGTTAGTGTTCAGCAGTGTCAGTTTGGTCATATTACTGAATGCTACTTTAAAAAGGGATTTAAAATGTGTCACTTTTCAGGCACACACAGTGATCATTACAAGGTTCATAGCAAACAATGCCAGGCTCAGTACACTACAGCAGCACATATTACTGCGGCTCAATGTTAATATGCTCCTCCAGCCGAATAGCCCCCCACTGTGTTACTCTTATATACTTGTGTTCATAATGCACAGCACAATACTGAATAGCAGTGCAGAATCCATGCTTTCTGACACAGATGATTGGGTTGCAGGTTACCAGGGCAGTTAAAAAGTAGTTGTCAATCTAGTAGGATGCCCGTGGAGTAATGGGATTGAGAAGTCAGCATCATGTGACACTGCACTTGCCCCTGCCCCCATCAGGCCTTGCAAAACTTTCCAAAAGCTCCCCACGTCCAGTTGCACAGCGGGATAGCTACCCATAGTGCATTGGTCTGTGTCGATGCAAGAGGTGCTATTGTGGATGCACTCCATCGACACAAGGAGCATAGTGTGGAGATGAAACAGCAGTTCAATTACAGCAGTGGCTGTATGTCTGTGTAACTTGTGTCAACAAAACTCTGTAGTGTAGACAAGGCCCAAAATTCAGTAAGTATCAGAGAGATCCATGTTACACATTTTTTCTTGATGACACTTCGTAACATCTAAAATGAGGTAGACATACAAGAAATAGAAGCTATAGAGAATATGAGGGAACTTAATGTTATGATCTTGTTGATTAGGTGACATTTTAAATTCCTTCTCTTCAGATTATTTTAACAGGAGGTGCCTCTTAGCTATGAAAAGTGTGTGTATAGATGGGTGGTGTGCAGTGTGTGGTGTATGCTTCAGAAGCTTGAGCTTTCCAAGAGTCAGTTACATATCAGCATCTTGGGAACTGAGGATGCCCCCTCTATATTAGAAAGGTCGTCAAAATATTGTTGTAAACTAGCCATATACCCTACGTGAAATTCAATATAATTCCAAGTATCCAAATTCCCTTTATCTGACCATCCTAGTTACCTGAATGCACAGCATGTCCTCCATGCAGCCCTGTGTTAGTGAATAGCACTTCTGTGTGTTCAAATGCCCCGTTACCTCAAACTTTTGGGTGCCCCCAAGCCAGACAGGGCAGAAAAGGTGGGAGAGTTGCATTGTATGTAGGAGAGCAGTATGACTGCTCAGAGCTCCAGTATAAAACTACAGAAAAACCTGAGAGTCTCTGGATTAAGTTTAGAAGTGTGAGCAACAAAGATGATGTGGTAGAAGTCTGCTATAGATCATCAGATCAGGGGGATGAGGTGGATGAGGCTTTCGAGACAAAGTAGAGGATTGGGCCAAAAGAAATCTGATGAGGTTCAACAAGGACAACTGCAGAGTCCTGCACTTAGGACGGAAGAATCTCATGCACTGCTGCAGACTAGGGACCGAATGGCTAGGCAGCAGCAGTTCTGAAGAAAAGGACCTAGTGGTTACAGTGGATGAGAAGCTGGATGAGAGTCAACAGTGTGTCCTTGTTTCCAAGAACACTAACAGCATTTTGGGCTTTATAAGTAGGGGCATTGCCAGCGGATCGAGGGATGTGATCATTCTCCTCTATTCGACATTGGTGAGGCCTCATCTGGAGTACTGTGTCCAGTTTTGGGCCCCACACTACAAGAAGTATGTGGAAAAATTGGAAAGGAGTCAGCGGAGCCAACAAAATGATGAGGGGTCTGGAGCACATGACTTACAAGGAGAAGGCGAGGGAACTGGTTGGTTTAGTCGCAGAAGAGAAGAACTGGTGGGAGGGATGGGATTTGATCATGCTTCAGCTACCTGAAAAGGGGTTCCAAAGAGGATCTAAGACTGTTTCAGTGGGAAGAGATGACAGAACAAGGAGTAAGGGTCTCAGTTGTATGGGGGAGGTTTAGGGTTGAATATTAGGAAAAACTTTTGCAGTAGAGGGTGTAAAAACACTGGAGTAGGTACCTAGGGAAGGTGGTGAAATTCTCCTTCCTTAAAGTGTTTAAAGGTTTTTAAGGTCAGGCTTGAGAAAGCCCTGGCTGGGATGATTTAGTTGGGGTTTGGTCCTGCTTTGAGCAGGGGCTTGGACTAGATGATCTCCTGAGGTCCCTTCCAACCCTTATATTCTATTCTATTCAGATAAATGAGCGCGTGCTGTAAACTGATGAGCAAAGGAGAACTTGAAAATAACTTGAGAAATTTTCAGGTTCCAGTGCAGTGGAATGTTTCAAATGAACATCAGTTACTTCAACGACAATCTTTATGCTCCATTTGGAAGAATGTCTTAAGTTCAGGCTAACATCGTCTGCATATATGTTTTCTGAGATACATTTATATATCTCATGGAGGCGTGGCCCTAATGAGAATAATAGAATCACAAAAGTGTAGGGCTGGACGGGATCTCAAGAGATTATGTAGTCCATCCCCCTGCACTGAGCCAAGGCCCACCAAACCTAGGCCATCCCCAAAAGGTGTTTGTCTAACCTGTTCTTAAACTTCCATTACCTCCCTTCGTAACATATTCCTGTACTTTCAGAAAGCTTTTCCTAGTATCTAACCCAAGTCTCTCTTGCTGCAGATAAATCCCATTAATACTTCTCCTACCTTCAGTAGACCAGGAGAGCAATTGATCATTGTTTTCTTTATAATTATCCTTAACATATTGGAAGACTGTTCGCAGGTCCCCACTCAGTCATCTTTTTTTTTTTTTTTTTTTTTTTTTTGGAAGATTAAACATACCCAGTATTTTTAATCTTTCCTCATAGGTCAGGTTTCCTAAACCTTTTATCACGTTTGTTGCTCTCCTCTAGATTCTCCAGTTTGTCTATGTATTTCTTAGTGTGGCACCCAGAATTGGACACACTACTCCAGCGGGGATGTAACTAGTGTTAAATAGAGCAGGACAGTAATACTTTGCACTTACCTTTATTTAATTTCATTTTATCAAAGTCGTCTTTCATTCTAATCCTGTCCTCCAAAATGTTTCCAACTCTTTCCAGCTTGGTGTCATCCACAGATTTTATAAGCATACTCCCCAGTCCATTATCCAAGTCATTTAATGAAAATATTGATTAGTTCTAAACCCAGGACAGACCCCTGTTGGACCCCACTGGATATGTCCTCCCATTTTGACAGCAAATCATTGATAACTACTCTCTGAGCATGAAGAACAGTACTTGTGGCACCTTAGAGACTAATAAATTTATTTGAGCATAAGCTTTCGTGGGCGTGGTTTGTCAACCAGTTATGCGCTCACTTTATAGTGATTTCTTCTAGACTACATTTCCATAGTTTGCTTACAAGAATATTGTGGGAGAGCCTCAAAAGCTTTACTACAATCACATCTACAGCTTCCCTCCTATCCACTAGGCCAATAACCGTGTCAAAGAAAGAAATTAGGTTAGTTTGGCATGAGCTGTTCCTGACAGATCGAAGCTGGCTATTACTTATCACCCTATTACCCTCTTCATGCTTACAAATTGATTGTTTAATTTGTTCCAGTGTCTTTCTAGGCATTGACATTATGCTAACTGGTCTATAACCCCCTGTCCTCTTTGTTCCCCTTTTTAAAGATAGTTAGATACTATGTTTGCCCTTTTCCAGTTCTCTGGTACCTCACCCAGTCTCCATGAGTTCTTGAAGATAATTGCTAATGATTCTGAGATTGCTTTTGCTGGTTCCCTAAGTAAATTGGGTGAATTTCATCAGGCCCTGCCAATTTGAATATACCTTATTTGTCTGATTATTTTGTTCTCTCCCTGTTCTGGCTCATGCTCCAGATTGTAATTAATGTTAATTCTATTAAGCATCTGGTCACAATTAACTTTTTTAAGAGAGGACTGAAGCAGAATAGATATTAAACTAACCATTGGACCACTGCCTGAACTGAAGTGCATTCCCTGGGTTAGTTCTATTTTCCAAACAATTGTTAGAGGTCCACTAGAAGGAGCTGCCCTCTCTTTCTAAACAGTGGTGGGAATATACTTCTCTAAAGATATCAGACCAGATCCTCAACTAGTTTATTTCTGTGTAGTTTCATTGATTTCAGTGGAGCTGTGTTAGTTTATTCCAGCTAAGGATCCAGCCGAGCATTGTACAGGATTCGCACTCCTGGATCTTACAATTTACCATGAGACTGGTTGAACTCTCCTCTTGCTTACGGTTTTTAAACCTTTCAGATCAGTGGTAGCAGGGCAGAACATAAACTAAGCCTTTTCTGGTTATTATATGCCACCTTTTGTTGAGTACAATTACAATCTACTCAATAGATTATAAGCTTTGTAATGATACCTTATAAGAGACCTTTTGCATAAAGCATATTCCAGTAACATTATATTCACACTCATTAGCATATTTCCATAAAACGTATGGAGTGCAACGTCACAGTGGTGATGTCTGTTTCCTGCGACTGACTTTTCCACCAACTACTGTATGCTGTTTTGTGTTGAGTATGTGGTTAGAGATTAATCTTTTACTTTTTTAGTAAAAAGTAAAATGTGTTTTACTTGAAAAATTGTTTTCTATAGAGATTCTAGAATATTGAATTCTTAATATTTATGTGTATCTTTTTATTTGATTTTTAGGACAATTCTAATTTATACATGATTATGGAATATGTCCCTGGTGGTGAAATGTTCTCACATCTAAGAAGAATTGGAAGATTCAGGTAAGATGCTTAATTAGATTATTCCTTCAGAAATAAAAATCTTAAATTTCTAGTTTATGTATATTTTTTCTTGAAACTGTAATCATTAAGAAAAAGAGTTTTAATTACATAATATGGGTACATGCCGTTTAATTTTTCCCCTTGTCATTGAGCTGAAATCATGCAATGGATTACATTTATTAGTTTGCAATTAGTTAATATAGGCTTTCATAATCTGTACAAGAGAGAATCCTGGGACGAGTGTATTTATTGTCGTTGGCAATGTTTTTGGTTTCTAAAAGTTAGTCCAAAAGACGGGTGAAATGAAAACATCATTTTGCAACAAAGCAGAAATTAAATAAACAGAAAGATTTATCCTATGGAGCACATTACCCCTTGGCTTGCATGTGCAATTTTAAATGTTATAAATCCTGGAGGATTGAGATTACGGGCATTTGGATACTAAAATCTTGTTGGTTCCCTTTGTTCTTTTTCTATCACATAAATAACCAGGAAACAATTGCTTGATATTTAAATTGTCTACAGCTTTAAGAATGTGACGTTTTATATTGTAATTACGTAAGGCTATTGTTAAAGGCATAATAATGTTTTAATTCATTGCAGTGAACCACATGCACGGTTTTATGCAGCTCAAATAGTGCTAACATTTGAGTACCTCCATTCACTAGACCTCATCTACCGAGATCTAAAGCCTGAAAATCTTTTAATTGACCAGCAAGGATATATCCAGGTATGATGCAGGTGAACATTTATGTATTTCAGAGTTTTGTATTATGCTGGAGGTTGGGTATTTCCTAGCAAGTGCATCTATGAATTATGGGCAGTCACAAACCTTGTTGAAGCTGGTAGATGTGACAATCATCTTCCATTCTGGCTAAATGAGGGAGTGATTAAACGTCCATATGTGTAGTAATGGCTGAAATAATGAGAAGCCACTGCCCAAATCTCTGACCATTGTGGGAAGGCTAGAGTAGGAGCTGAACTATGCAGTTTGAAAAGTTTTTCCTTGGATCTGAATGCAAGTGAAGGAGTGGGTATTGTTTGGTGGAGCTGTTTCTGGCTCACAATCACAAACACTCAGGCCAACAGAAAAGCAAGCAAAGAGCCAGGAGAGACAATAAGTGAAGCACTGGTGACTTGGCCTTCAGAGGGAACCAAAAGAGAGCTTTGGGGGCAAAGTTCTGATTGCGAAGAGGCTTGGAATTGTGAACAAAGAAACTGCCTCCTGTTGTTTGATTCTACTGTGTTTAAGGAAACAGAACTTTGTGTACATTATTTATAAATATACAGGATGGCATCAGAGAAATAACTCACTGTCATCAATTTCGCCTCCTAATGGAAACAACCTGCAAGACCCCAAATATTTGCTAACTGCTCACACTAAAAAGAGGTAAAAACGTAGGTTTATACAAACATTAATATTTGAATCTCACAGTACAACTGTTGAACTCAAATAGCAAGTTCTTGAAGTTTCAGGAAAACTCCCATAAGGCACCTCCACATATGCCTCAAGCGTGTTAACTGTGCATTGCTTCAAACAACATAACTGCAAATATAAGTTCTCTCTTGATAAGTTTGATTGATTAACAATGTGACTGAAATTATAAAACAGAAAACCTCAGTAGTTTGTCCACTCAGCCTGAAAGCATGAATGAAAAAGTACAAAGATCAGTGTTTGTGATTTGGCTATTTCCAGTAAAGTCTTCGTAACAGCCATCTGTCTTTGCACGAAAGAAGAATATGTATTTGTCTTATATTGAATAAGTGGTTTTGGGATCATCGTAAATTATTTTTTTGAGCAATGGCAGGTCAGATTATTTTATTTTATTTTTGGTGGAGGAAGAAATGCTAACAAAGATATATGCCCTATTTATCTAGGTGAAAGTTCCAGTCTTCTTCCACATAAAGAAATACCATAGTAGTGGAGCTATGGAAACGTTCCTCTTCCATTTTGCATCTCTTTGTGTCTGAAGGCGTTTGTACTGAATAGTATATAATGTCTGAGAAAGCATTTCAGAGGGATTGTATCAGAAGTTACTATCATCTGAAAAGACTTCCTTTATGATAGCTTACTCTATTAGAAATGTTACATTTATGGTGCCAAAAGGGTACTGTGACAAAGTTCTTCTCTACCTTGGTGGTCCTACACTTACTGGCGGATTTGCTCACCTCACAGATTCACCCTGTGGGTTGAGAGAGAGCCCAGAGACCTTCCCCTCTGGTAGAAGCCAGAGTCCAGGTCAATTCGTCCTTTGTTTGGTCAGCACTTGGGAGGTTTGGGGGGAACCCGGGCCTGCCTTCTACTCCGGGTTCCAGCCCAGGGCCCTGTGGACTGCAGCCGTCTAGAGTACCTCCTGGTACAGTTGCATGACAGCTGCAACTCCCTGGGCTACTTCCTCATGGCCTCCTCCCAACACCTTCTTTGTCCTCACCACTGGACCTTCCTCCTGATGTCTGATAACATTTGTACTTCTCAGTTCTCCAGAAGTATGCCTACTCACTCTCGGCTTCTTGCATGCCTCTTGCTCCCAGTTCCTCACACGCACTTCCTCTCCTCTGACTCCCTTTGGCCTGACTATAGTGAGCCCTTTTATAGCATCAGAGGCCTTAGAGTCAGGTGTTCTCATTAGCCTGGAGCAGCCCCTGCTCTGGTCACTCACGGAACATAAAACTGCGTATCCAGTGGCCAGTATATCTCCCTTCTACTACTCTGCTGTTCCCAACTGGCCTGACTCTATCACAGTACATATAATCCTTATGCAACTTTGCAGTAAAAATCTCCCAGATTTTCAAGGAGTTCCTGATCGCTTGACCACCTTTTTTTTTCTGATCCAGTTGTCGAGTTATTAATGGCATCTACAGAAGTTGTGACCCATTATCAATAATCACATTTTCAGCTATATTTAATAAGACTGAAGTAACAGTAAGAACTAACTTTTAATACAAGTATAATTCATCTGTAAAATAATAATCCATGGTTATGTCTCATTGCTTTGCATTTTTTAATACAGTGGCTTGTGCTAAGGGTGGAGTACCTGCCATATCTATCTTTTGTTTAGTTTTATCAATTTTTTCATAAGCTTTTGTCCTAATTAAAGATCAAAATAACTGGCTAAACAAGATGAAGTCTTACACCATATTGAACAGGACATAAATGGTGAATTGCTTCTGTGGATGAAGATATTTTTCAAAACATCTCCCAAATTGAATCTTTTTTTAAACTACACTTAAAAATAATTACAAGTACTTTTCTTTGTGCTCCAGGTCACAGACTTCGGGTTTGCAAAAAGAGTAAAAGGAAGGACTTGGACGTTATGTGGAACTCCAGAATACTTGGCTCCTGAAATAATTCTCAGCAAGGTATTTCTATATATAATATTAAGAACAAGCACTGTCTTGTTGTTCAGGCTTGACATTTGATCCAATTTAGATTTATTTATTCTAATGATCGGCATCTGAGGCAGTTGCAATAGCTAGGCACCTGTGAAAATCAGTCCCTGAATTGCCAGTCCTTCGTAAAGTACACAAAATGCTATCCTCTGTGTTAATTAGAGATTATTAAAAAATACTCCAAATTATCTTAATGCAACTTTGCAAAATTCTATTCTCATATTTGCAAGTAACTTTTTGCAGGGCAGGAAGCAAATTATAATTAGGAGGTTTTTTTCACTAGCATTTTTCATAAGCGTATGCCAGTTTTGCCTGCTCTGGTATATTTTCATGTTTTAATGAACTAGTTAAAAAATTCCAGAAGGTAAACAAACCTGCCTACTGGATAAACCAATAGACATTTGGGAATCACCCCTCTGAGGGAGTGTTTCAACCTGTAAGCATTATGCATTAGATTGTCTTCCTTTTTTCTTTTCTTTTCTTTTTTTTTTTTTTTTAAGTCTTTTTAAGTATAAATAAAAAAATCAAATGTGACACTACTTTTTAAGCGTAACTGGCTTATCTCACATCATCTCTATCTTCAAATAATATAACAAGTATCTGAATGGAGAAGGAATTATTATAAATACTTGGCTTTTATGTAAAACTTTTTATCCATATATCTCAAGTGCTTAACAAAGGAAAGCAAGTATCATTATCTCTGTTTTACAGATATGCCCCCTTATTACACAATATCTTATCTATTGTCTGTAAAAGTGAGTTGAAAATATTTGTAACCTTCCAAGGCCTTGGTGCAGGGTGATGGTTCTCTTCAAACGTTTGGTGGTGATAATAGTTCTTAGCCCTTGTATCTTAATACGCTTAACATGTAAAGCAGCACAGGAAGCTGTGTTCCTTCCTTTCTCACTTTAGCATATTGATATTAATTTTTTCAGGGAAGACACTGAAGCTTGAGCTCAGGTCCTGGTAAGATTTCGCCAAAAGAAATTTTTTAAGTTTACTGTTTGTAAATGTATATGTAATTTAAGTAACAGTAATCTATATTTTCAGAGTAAACAGCTTTTTTAAAAAAAAGCTTTTCAGATAAATTTTAAGTACAGGTCAGTTAATAGATGAATCAGTAACAGCTGAATAACTATTTTAAAACTGGTTTCTATTAAAAGCTTTGAGAGGTTCCATTTTAACTTAACTAATAAGTTTTAAGATACTAAAATAATAAGAATGAAACAGTATGTACATTGCTAGAGGCATGATTTTACTTAATGAAATGTCTTTAATTCGCTCTGAAACTAAGTTTCATGTGATGAGACTGCATTCAAATAAAGACCTGGGCCCCAATATTTCTTCTCTGTGGGTGGGTTGCTATGTGGGTGCTATTTGTGCTTTCTTCTGGGTGGGTGGGTGCGTTGCTGCACCTGTGCAGAGTCCCACTGGTTTCACTGGGGCTCTGCCCAAGCACAGGTATCGGTTCAAGAAGTTTCAAGTACTGAGCCATGAATAAATCTCATAGTGTATCATCCATGTGTGTTTTAAGTCATCTACAAACTGGAGGTCATGAGGCAATTAATTTTGAACTATTCTGTGTTTTAATGTTTTATACGAATACTATATATTTTGTATTTATAACTCTTAAGGAACTCTTAAATCTTATTAGCTATGGTAAAACAGTAATATTTCCCCTTTATCTCTCAGGGCTACAACAAAGCTGTGGACTGGTGGGCATTAGGAGTGTTAATCTATGAAATGGCTGCTGGATATCCTCCATTCTTTGCAGATCAACCAATTCAAATTTATGAAAAGATAGTTTCTGGAAAGGTATGCAAAAAGGGTCTATTTTAAAAAAATCTTTGTTTTGTACCATTGTCCTTGCAGATCTTTTCCTGTATCCTGATTATCTACTGAGTAGATCTACAATTCACTGATTTATTAGAGGTTGATCCATTTAGATAGAGAATTAGAAAAGTCCATTACATGTACTTTTGAATCCATGGACATCCTTACTGCAATAATAATTTTTTAAAAGTGCATACATTTTTTAAGTCTCTGAAATATTGCTGTGTTTACAGTTTAAAAACTCAGATTCTTGCATTCCTACACCCCAAATTTTATGTTTTTGTGTTTAAAAGAGAATGGCTAAATAATCCAGTAAGTATATCTCACAAATCCACAGGATCAGTGCTACACCACGAACTTTGGACGGTCTCTAGGACGCACCCTTCAGTGTGCCAAACCTGCAAAGGGTCTCCCTCTTCCTGCACAGAGTAGGCCACGTGGCCTCACTGCCTCCTTTAGACCGAACGTCCGGGGCCCCAGCACTCCTCTTTCACACCAGGAGGTCTGCTGAGCAAATCCAACTGAGATAGACTCCTGGTAGAGACTTGTGTATTCTTCAGAGACTAATGAACATCACCAAGCATTTGCAGTGACACTCAAAGTGTTGTCAAAACTGTGGTTTATTAGTCAACACAGCAATGGCAATCCTTAGGTTAGCACAGAGAAAAGAAGGTTAAAGCATAGCTAATTCCGGTTAGCCCTACCAAATTTGTGGTCTCTTTTGGTCAATTTCACAGTCATAGGATTTTTAAAATAGTAAATTTCATTATTTCAGCTATTTAAATCTGAAATTTCACTGTATTGTTATTGTAGGGATCTAGACACAAAAAAAGAGTTATGGGGGGGTTGGAAGGTTATTTGGGGGGGGGGAGGGGTTGTGGTACTGCTGCCATTATTTTTGTGCCGCTGCTGGCAGCAGTGCTGCCTGCAGAGCTGAGCAGCTAGAGGTCCTGGCTGCTGGCTGGAAGCCCAGCTCTGAACCCAGAGCTGCTGCCAGCAGCAGCACCTGTAGTAATAAGGGTGGCGTGGTATGGTATTGCCACCTATACTTCTGTGCTGCTACTGGTGAGGAGCTGTCTTCAGAGCCTGGTGCCTTGCCAACAGCCACCGCTCTCTGGTTGCCCAGTACTGGAGGCAGCACAGAAGTAAGGGTGGCAATACCATGAACCCCCTAAAATAACCTTGCGAAACCACCACCACTCCACAACTCCCTGTTGGTTCAGGATCCAATTTGAGAAGCGCTGGTCTCCATGAAATCTTTACAGTACAGAGTAAAAGCACACAAAAGACATTGACATGATGAACAGCCATATCACTTCATTCAGTGATCTCATCAGATCTCCTAACTTAAACAGGTTTAACTGGTTCACCACTTGTACAAAAGATCTTGGAGAAAACCCAGGTGGTGCTGGTGATTTAAATACTGGCATTCCTCCTTCTAAGTCAGTATGGAACCAATGTTGTAGCATGGTGTTACAGAATATTGCTTCTGAGGAGTCTATCTTTTAGATGAAATATAAAATTGAGGACACTCGTGATTACTAAATTCCCTGTGGCTCTTCTTGTAAAAATAGGTTATTAATTTCCTTGGTTACATTTTGCCTAAAGTATTGACTTTTAGAATGACCACAAATGTCAATAAAACTCTCTTTACTGAAATATTCTTTAAACTACCTAGTCATTAAAGATTTATCTTCATATTGGAAAAAGAAGGTTGATTTTTGCAGTCATTGTACCTAAATTTTCTCTAATTTTATCATTCAATATTTTTACTGACTCTGGGAAGGAAGGATGGTCTAGAGCATTGGGCACTGGATTTTAACCTCAAGAGAATTGGGTTCAGTTCTCAGTTCAACCACAGATTTCCTATGTGACCGTGGGCAGGTCATTTTACCTACCCTTTGCCTCAGTTCCCCATTAGTAAAATGGGATTAATATTTTCCTGCCTTTCAGAGTGTTTTGAGGATAATATACATTAGTAATTGTGATGCGCTCAGATACTACACTAATGAGAGCCATACACATGCCTACACACATAAGTCAGAGGAACATACTTAGCTCTCAAAGCTGCTGATTTTACCACATCTCTTCACAGATTAAATAATTCTGTGCATTGCATTTAACTCTTGTTAATTATTTAATGACATTTCATAGCTACAGAATACTGTTGACCAACTGGGCATAGTGAGTGCCAAATTCTGGAAGTGTGGACGTGGCAAGACACCTTTTTTTCAATTTCAGATCCTGCATTAGATTTTCTGATGGTTCTTCTTGGATCATTTAAAGCCCTGTAAAACTATAAAGTGAAACCTGTATCAACTGGATCTTTTTTAAACACTATTGAAGCACAGTTCATGCTAACCTGGTTTACTTTGCCAGTGCAGACTGGATATGACTATTTTGTGTTTGAGATGGTCTGTTAAATAGTCACAAATTTACTTTGACAAGACAAACAAACTTTCATGTGTTTAAACAATGCTCAGAATTGTTCAGCTAAGAGTTTGATTGGCAGTGTAGGGGAATCTCTAGAGAGATTATAGTATAAATAAATTTCTTGATTGAATTCTCACATATGACTTCTGAGTGTGCAGTTAGCAACTAATTAGAAACTAATTAGATGCATCTGACGAAGTGGGTATTCACCCACGAAAGCTTATGCTCCAATACTTCTGTTAGTCTATAAGGTGCCACAGGACTCTTTGTTGCTTTTTACAGATCCAGACTAACACAGCTACCCCTCTGATACTAGAAGTGTCGAATGACTCCACAGTTTTAATTTATATGAGCATTGTTCTCTTTACTTCACAAAGGGGGAGGAAAAAACAAATGTAATCTATGCTGTGGTGGTAATTTATGGGTGTGTTTTTTTAGGTACGGTTCCCATCACACTTCAGTTCAGACCTGAAGGACCTACTAAGAAATTTACTCCAGGTCGACTTGACCAAACGATATGGAAATCTAAAGAATGGTGTAAATGACATAAAGAACCACAAGTGGTTTGCTACAACAGATTGGATTGCCATTTATCAGAGAAAGGTAAGGCACTTCCTCATCTAAATAATTAAAATTATATGCATTTCTGATTTCATTAAGCAAGGTCAAAGTTGGCTATTTTAAATTGTATTATGAATTGAAAAGTTAGCACATTTGACCCATCAAATTCAGATGTTCTGAGAAAAGCATGATATTCTTTGAATCCTGAGGAATGCATTAAATTACAAAGGACCAGTATACTTATCCTAGGCACCTCATAAACATCCATGCTCCCCTAATGCATGGTTCATGCTCTACTGTAATTTCTTTCTTGCCCATCTTCAAAATGAGCGATTTCTTGCACCTCTAACTTCTACTTAATCCTTAACATATAATGGCTACTGAAATTGTCCCTCCCACCAAGAAATCTTTGTTATTTGCCTACTTGTTCTCAGAAGCCAGCCTGTTCTTCAGCATGGAGATGCTCTGGTCTTGTTGCTCTTCTTTGGAGAGGGTCCAGAGAAGAGCAACAAGAATGATTATAGGTCCTGAGAACATGACCTATGAAGGAAGGCTGAAAGAACTGGGTTTGTTTAGTTTGGAAAAGTGAAGAATGAGAGGAGACATGATAGCAGTTTTCAAGTATCTAAAAGGGTGTCATAAGGCAGAGGGAGAAAAATTTTTCACCTTAGCCCCTAAGGATAGAACAAGAAGCAATGGGCTTAAACTGCAGCAAGGGAGGTTTAGGTTGGACATTAGGAAGAAGTTCCTAACTGTCAGGGTGGTTAAGCACTGGAATTCTGGTTAAACACTTGCCTAGGGAAGTTTTAGAATCTCCATCTCTGGAGATATTTAAGAGTAGGTTAAATAAATGTCTATCCGGGACGGTCTAGACAGTATTTGGTCCTGCCATGAGGGCAGGGGACTGGATTCGATGACCTTTCAAGGTTCCTTCCAGTCCTAGAATCTATGAATCTGTAATCCAGGGATTTGTCTCCAACCTCTGCTATTATGCACCCAGCCTTTGCTGTCACATACCTTTCCTCTGCTGTTGTCTTCTGAGGCAGAGGACAGGATTCAACAGCAGAGGTGGATCTCGTTAATCTTGAATACATAGAAGATTTTCTTCTAAATTGTCCCATTGTTTTTCTAGCAGTAGTGCAGTTCCAACAGTGGTAGCAATGTTGGGAGCCCTTCTAGTGGTTGGATGCAGGGCTGGATTTACACTTTACACACTCCACTAGACACAGCATGTTCGGTGTCCCTGTCCCCCGTCCCATCTCCTCCCTCCCCTCCTCCCCCCGCCTACAGCATGTTTTCTTTAAAAAATGAAACTTTTAATCCACTTTTCACTTTTAGGTGCCCCTAGAATCCTGGTGCCCCTAGGCACATGCCTACTGTACCTAATTGGAAATCCGGCCCTGGTTGGATGTCAGCATTTTTACTGTAGTGTTTTCTAGACCCATTCAGAAGCTGCTAGGGCTCCCATTATTGCTCCCACTGTTGGAGATGTACCAGAATGAGACCTTTAGAAAATTCTCGTTATAGATACAACTGCCGAGAAGGGTGGTAGAAGGGGAAGATTTGGTTCCTGACAGAGTGAGTGAAGCAGGATGGGAGTTACTGCAGGTCCTACCTTCCAGCAGTTCCCAGAGTCTGCTCCACTCTGGCATAGTGCCACTTTTGTAGCATCACTAAGCACCTGGAAATTAGACAGTTCCCAGATGACACACACCTAGGAAATGAACAGTTTCTTAGGTTAAACTAGTATTTTTCTGTCTTTTAAGTAGGAAGTACAATTTTAAAATCTCATTGGTTTTGTTCTGAAAATTTTGAGAGCAGAAATAATTTATTTTGAGACATTTGTCACAAATGAGTTTTTATAGTCAAGTGACATACTTCAGTGAATATCAGTGTCTTCTTCAAATGCTAACAGAGGTGTGAAAGTGCTGTTATAATAATTTTTAAAAATTCTTTTAAAGGCCAAACCTAAAATCTAACAATAGTTTATAAAAAGAAACTGGTTGTTTGGTTACACAAGTTGACAGAACAGTAGTTGTTGTAATCACTAATGTATTAATTACTATCAGACAGGGTACTATTAACACATCTTGCATTCTTTGTGTTAAGTGGAGACATTTTAAGAAAAGATTTAACATTACAGAATTGTAATTATCTCTTCTCTGTGTTTTTAAATGCCCATTTAGAACACAATTTATATGCAGTGGGGATTCATCTGTGATTTTTTTTTCCTATAATAATAAATTAAATATTTTACTATTTTGTTACATGTGCTTAACCTCACCATCCTATTGTTATCGAAAACTTTTTTTTATCAGAAGCAAGAAATATCACTACTTTATATTACCATTTGTAAAGGATTTGGAATACTAATGAAGAATGGTTTTGCAATTAATTATAATAGGAAATATTATTAGAAGGCTAAAACAATAATAGAGTACAATATTAATATTTCAGGGTGTATTGAAATCTAGAGATCAACTCTAATTTTTGTTGCCATCTTTCCACAGACTGTTTTCACCAATGCTTTCTTATAGTAAAGTCACTTGCCTAAACTGGACCTATTCTGCATAATGAAAAAATAGTTCCTTAGCAACTAAAATGGTATGAATAGTGCCGTTGTGTTACACTTGTGCATAATACAGTCAGTATTTAATATTTCAGAAAAGATCAGAGCCTCTTTTTCTTTTTATACATGCGTAGGTATTTATTAAAACTGTGCCTGGTAATATGGCTTTAATTAAGGCTGAGCAGTATTTCCATTGCATATCCCTGTTTTCTTGTGAGCTCACCTTCAGAGATTTCCTCTGGTAGGGATCTGAGAATAGTATTGTGAAAAATAACTCTGTATTGCAAGGGCAAGTAAACATCTTGGGCTTTTCATTTGAACTAGCAGGGGTTCCTAGGACAAATTTTTTGGGGGCGCTCAGAGTGTGGCCACCAACTCTTGCTCGTGGCCACACTCACACTTTTTCCTAAAATACTTAATTAGCTTTAAGAGAAACAATTAAATATGCACACATACACATCCAAATCATTGTAATTTATTGCTAGCTAGTAAGTTCATTGCAGAAAAGTGATATTAACATACAAATATCACTTTTCACAGCAGACTTACTCAGCCCTGCCAAGCCTGGGGACAAATTAAGCCCCGGATAAGGGGTTAGGGAAGGCGGGGGGACTAGAACCTGAAGCCCCGTTACTGGAGCCTAGGGCCTACCACTGTGCTGCTGGAGCCTGAGACTGGAGCCCAAAGCCTGAGCCCCACTGGCCTTGGGAAGATGGGGAACTCACTGGCTTCCTTCTCCTTCAGCATTGTTCCTCAGGTGTCTCCCGACGGGAACAGGGCCCAACCCCTGCTGGCAGCCCTGCAACCAACACCATGGTGTGCATCCAGGAGCAGCAGGGAGAGGGAGGGACTGTTACTACACACACTTACACATATACACACAGACCCCAGGGGGCTGTGGCCTCAGAAAAGCCCCATGTTTTAATAAACACTGCTTAAAATCCCAATTTTAGTCTGTCTGTTTGGGTTTTTTGGTTAGGGAATAATTTGGAAACAACTGGATGGAGAATGAGGGTAATGGCAATGGGAACATGTGGTTAGATAGGTTAGGTATATACTCAGGCTGTTGAGCACCCACTTTTTCCTTCCTGTCTTGAGGGCACGGATGTATGTTTGTAGAAAGCCATGTGGAATGCAGCCCTGTTCCTATTTGTGGTTTCTAGCTTCACAAATCTTATGAGTATTACTGTGGTCCAGACATGCATATATCTATATCAAAGGTGGCAATATAGGAAAGGAAGCAGAACTGCTACTTCCCTCCATCCCAATGCAGGTATGGGGCAGGAAGTTGGAGCCTTGCTATGCTGCACTGGGTATAAACACAAAATAGTTTCCTCCCTCCCCAGCATAGCAGGGAGTCACTGTCTCCCTCCCAGGATGTTCCAAGTCAGAGCAATAACATGCCACCCCTTGCACTATACAGATCATAATGTCATGATCTAACACTAAATAATAATAGCTAATGTTTTCAGCTCGCAATCTCTTTAAATATTTGGCAATCTGTCAGATTCACTGACACAAATTCCAGCAGGCAGATTTGTTGTGATCCTCAGAGGTCCCTGTGGTTTGGGGTCTAAAATAAGATTAATCCTTGCAAGGTTTAAAAGCAACAAAAAAATTTCAAAAACACTATTTGGTCACCAGGATGTTGCACAGGCACCTTCTGGCTCTAACACAGGGGTAGGCAACCTATGACGTGTGCCGAAGGCGGCACGTGAGCTGATTTTCAGTGGCACTCACACTGCCTGGGTCCTGGCCACTGGTCCAGGGGGCTCTGCATTTTAATTTAATTTTAAATGAAGCTTCTTAAATATTTTAAAAACCTTGTTTACTTTACATACAACAATAGTTTAGTTATATATTATAGACTTATAGAAAGAGACCACCTAAAAAGGTTAAAATGAATTACTGGCACGCGAAACCTTAAATTAGAGTGAATAAATGAAGACTCGGTGCAGCACTAATGAAAGGTTGCCTACCCCTGGTCTAACATATAAAATGTTCGGAGGAAACATCACCATACAAAATCATATAAGACAGTATAAAATTTTTAAAAAATGTTACTCTTCTCCATTAAATATAAGGATTTCACTATAGGAAAAGGTTGATACCAAACCTGAATAGGTATCTTTTGAGTTGTATGATCTCACAAACCACTTCAGCTTTACTTCCTTGGTGGTTGTGAGATATCAGAATCCTCTGATGTCAACAAAGAATCCACCATAGTGGCCACCTCTGCAGTATTCCCTTTGTATAAAGCTGCATGATTTATTTTTGTCCTGCATACCTTCCCTCCATTCTGAAAGCCCTCACATTGCAGTGATGGTCCTTTGGGCCAAAGAAGATGGTTTCAGTTCTCTTTGGAACTTGTCAACTTTTGTTTCTAACATGGCCATAGGAGGATATCACGTAATATACAAGTGTGCTGCTCTTGCCACTCCACAGGGAACAAACATAGGCCTTGATGTTCAGGACTGATTTACTTGATTCCCATATGGCAGCATGTTGTGCTTTTACTAGGTCTCTGGGGTGCACTGTAATCATAGAAATGTTGAGCTGGAAGGGACCTTGGGAGGTCAGCTAGCATCCACTGTGGGACAGAATTAAGTATACCTAAACTATGATGACAGCTGTTTGTCTAACCTGTTCTTAAAAAAATAAAATGATGGAGATTGCTCAACCCCCACTAAGCAATTTATTCCAGTGCCTAACTACCCTGACAGGAAGTTTTTCCTAATATACAACCTAAACCATCTCTGCTGTAATTTAAGTCCATTGCTTCTTGTTCTATCTTCAGAGATTAAAGAGAACATTTTTTCTCCCTTCTCATTGTAACAGCCTTTTATGTACTTGAAAAGTGTTGTCACGTTCCCCTCTGTCTTCTCTTCTCCAGACTAAACAAACACAATTTGTTTTCAATCTTCCCTCATAGGTAATTTTTTTTTTTACCTTTAATCTTTGTTGCTCTTGTCATGGACAAAATGGCAAAAGTCCAATCTTTCCCGAAATGTGGCGCCCAGAACTCGACACGGTACTCCATTGAAACCTAGTCAGCACAGAGTAGAGTGGCAAAATTACTTCTCATGTCTTTCTTACGCCATTCCTGCTAATACATCCTAGAATGATGTTTGCTTTTATTATTATTATTAGCAACAGTGTTACACTGTTGACTCATATTTAGCTTGTGATCCATTATGACTCCCAGATGCCTTTCTGCAGTACTCCTGCCTAGGCAGTCATTTCCCATTTTGTATGTGTGCAACTGACTGTTCCTTCCTAAGTGTAGTATTTTGCATTTATCCTTATTGAAGTTCATTCTGTTCACTTCAGACCATTTCTCCAGGTTGTCCAGACATTTTGAATTTTAATCCTATCCTTGAAAGCACTTGCAACCCCTCTGAGCTTGGTGTTGTCCACAAACTTTGTAAGTGTACACTCTATACCATTATCTAAATCATTGATGAAAATATTGAACCAAACTGGACCCAGAACTGATCCCTGCAGGACCCCACTCAATATGCCCTTACAGCTTGACTGTGAACCACTGATAACTACTCTCTGAGAACTGTTATCCAGCCAGTTATGCACCCAAGAACTGTTTTCCAACCAGTTATGCACCCACTTTATAGTGGCTCCATCTAGGTTGTATTTCCCTAGTTTGTTTAGGTGACGGTCTTGCAAGACAGTATCAAAAGCCATACTAAAGTCAAGATATACCACATCTACTGCTTGCCCTGCTCCTCCACAAGGCTTGTTACCCTGTCAAAGAAAGTTCTTGGGTTGGTTTGACGCAGTTTGTTCTTGATAAATCCATGCTGACTTACTTATCGCCTTATTATCTTCTAGTTGTTTGCAAACTGATGGCTTAATTATTTGCTCTATTTATCTTTCTGTACTGAAGTTAAGCTGACCAGTCTGTAATTCCCTGGGTTGTCCTTATTTTCCTTTTTATAGATTGGCATTATATTTGCCCTTTTCCAGTCTTCCAGAATCTCTCATGTCTTCCATGACTTTTCAGAGATAGTTGCTAATGGCTCAGATATCTCCTGTGTGAGCTCCTTGAGTATTCTAAGATGTATTTCATCAGGCCCTGGTAACTTGAAGACATCTAACTTGTCTAACTAATTTTTAAATTGTTCTTTCCCTATTTTAGCCTCTGATCCTTCCTCATTTTCACTGGCTTTCATTAAGTTAGATGTCCAATTGGTACTAATTTTTTGGTGAAAACTGAAACAAAAAAGTCATTTGGCACTTCTATCATGTCAACATTTTATGTTGTTCCCTCTCTCCCCCCCACCTACCAACTCCCTGAATTTGCTAATCTGCCTTCTTGCAATCCAGTGTCTTTATTGTGTTCTTTTCCCTCCTGCCATTCCTTAGAATCATAAACTCAATCTTTTCATGGTCACCAACCCAAAGTGTCTCCCACTTTCAAATTCTCAACTATTCCTTCCTATTTGTCAAACTCAAATCTAGAACAGGTCTCCCCTAGTAGCTGTCTCTACCTTCTGACATAAAAAAAATTGTCTCTAATACATTCCAAGAATTTATTGGATAATCTGTGCCCTGCTGTGTTGTTTTCTCAACAGATGTTTGGTTTTGATCACTGTCCTCTTTCTAACAACCTTTATCTATTTGAAGACTGTTATCATGTCCTCGCTCGACTAAATGTGCTCCGTTTTTTCAGACTTCCCTCATAAATCATATTTTCTAACCTCAAATATACCTCTTTCTATTATCCATCTTTAATGCTCTTTGTTCACAAGAGGCAGTAATGTGTCTTTTGGAGCATCTGCAAAAAGGAGCTGATCATTGAACTTACATGGATGAGGTGAATCTGCTCATTCATTTCAATTTTACTCTTAGAATTAACTGTAGGGAAAATTACAGTGGAGTCTGAGTTTATTTATGTTTAATAGTGCGAATAATATCTTTGGAAGGAATAGAAACTACCTTGTGGGGAGTTTTTTAAGTGTAGTCTGATCTATCTAACTGTTAAACCCAACCAGTTACCATATATACTCGTTCATTAGCCCATTCATTTATAAGCCGACGCCCCCAAGATGGTTAGCAAAAACTGTATGACCCTTTCATAAGCTGACCCTGTGTTTCAGGGGCTGGCAAACTTTGTCTCCTGGCCTGCTTGGGTAAGCTGCTGGCAGGCCTGAACATTTTGTCTACCTGGAGCATTCACAGGCACCAAGTCTCTCAGCTCCCAGCGTCTGCGGTTTGCTGTTCCCAGCCAATGGGAGCTGCGGGAACTGGCACGCCACTTCCTGTAGCTCCCACTGGCTGGGAATGGCAAACTACGGCCACAGGGAGCTGAGGGGCTCTATGCCTGCAGACGCTCCAGGTAAACAAAACAACAATATATTAGATATTCAATTCAGTGATTCCATAGCGTTTAAAAGTATGACATTTTGGTGTAGACCCGTTTATAAGCCGACCTCTGCTTTTTGATGCATTACTTTTTTACCAGAAATATTCAGCTTATGAACAAGTATATACAGTACTTCATCTAATCACAGGAGTCAGCCTTTTGAAACATGCTAAAGCTAAACTGCTGTGTGTGTGTCATGGAGATGACATCATTGTTGTCATAAAAATAACTACAGCGAAGGAGTTCATTGGATTTTTTTTTTAACATTTCAGTAGCCCTTCATATAATTGATTATGTTCCAATTCTGGGACTGGTTGGATGGGCTCTCGCTTCTCATTTAAACAGACTTTTTTCATCTTCGGGAGATCTCTTAGTAATGTGGAACAATCGTCATGAGGGGACCTGAAAGTTATATTTGAACAACATGTATGTGAAGCTGCTGGGGGAGATGTGGATTTTGAGCCAGTATACATGCTGATGATTCACAATACCCACCCCCCACATACACACAGACACACACACACACACACACCCTTCCATTATACTCAGTGCCAGCTCTCTTCTTTGCTAATACCTGGCTGAGATTGGGGCATGAATGAAAGCAAACTAGTTGATGTTCAATGCAGGAAAGGTGCTAGTAAGTAAGAGAAGTGTCAGGGAGCTTCAGCTGAAGTGATAATGTGCTCTGATTATTGGGTATTGCCCAGTCTTTTGGATGCATTTTTTTTTAATCTGGGAGGTTTGGATCCCAAATTGTCCCAGGATTCCTAGGTAGTGCTGCTAGCCAGGAGTCCGTTTTCCATCTCTTCAACCATTGTGATAGATTCTCTTGTGTGCAGTCCTCACTGAATTATCTCTACCTTTATCATCTCCCGGAAGCAGAATATTCTCAACAGGGAATTCGTTTTCCCCTGTTGTCTGTTGGAATCTTGAGTTTTTTGACCTTCCAAGTGCGGCATAAGAAATAGCTGTATTTGCTTAGGCTTTTGTCTGAGATGGTGACCGAGAAGGGTAGTAAACAAAAATAATTTTTGTTGGACGTTTGTCAATAAGTGATATGATTTTAAATTTCCATGTATACATCTAAACGCTTCTTGATATTTTCATTTTAGAAAGCCCTAAGTAAATGTGATGATGGATTATATTGGGTAAAGTTATTCTGATTAAGCTTTCTCACTTGTCAGTGCTAAAGAAGTGCTGGTGGAGGATCAAGGTTTTTTTATGCTTGTTATCATATCAGTAAATCTAAAAGGTAGATTTTTACTTGTCTGCTCTTTTAAACCGACATCTTCATGATTTTTCTCTCAAATATAGGTAGAGGCTCCATTTATACCAAAGTGCAGAGGACCTGGAGATACCAGCAACTTTGATGACTATGAAGAAGAAGATATTCGTGTGTCTCTAACAGAGAAATGTGCAAAAGAATTTGCTGATTTTTAATATGTATAAGAGGACAAGATGACATCAGGACTTACGTTGGGATCTTTGCACTCTATTAACTGAGGAGGTGAAGCTGAGACAGTCATATGTCAAAACAGTTACCTAGTTACTTCATTCCACAAAGCTGACTGAGGTCTTTATTGCCATCTTCCATGTGTGCAGTTTGCACCAACCCTTATGACTAGGCACAATTAAGCAAGCACTGTTTTGCTGTATCACAGAATACTAGACCACTTTTCCTACTTATCTTTGGTTTCTGTCGTTTCATTTGTTTCTGTGTAATGTTCAGTTCCCTCTTTTAAAATGAAGTAGTTTTTTACCCAAGAATGCTCCATTTTATTTTGAAAAATGTATTTGTGTGAGTGAAATGGAAGGTGTTGCGGCTACTGTGATTTAGACTGAAGTGAAAGATAAGTGTTGCTTCTAGTCTGTTCCAGCCAATACTTCTTGTCTGTCTTGTATCTGAGACTACAGTTGATTATTTATATATATATATTTTTTTTTTGGTAGCTCAGACTAAATCTAGCCAATATTTTTAGCATTTTTGAAGGTAGTATTTATCGCCACATAAGTCTATGCTAAATTAACTTAAAAACATTACTTCTTGGAGCCTGACCAAAATTAGCATAAACTGGACAGCTTAAGTAGGGGACGGTAGCTAGACCCTGTGTCTTAGTTTTCTACATACCTGCAGTTCTCTTCACCGCCTCCTTCCTTTGTATTCCTCAGCTGGGCAGTAGGTAAATATGCCATAACCTGACTGTGCCATTGGAAGTACACAATCTCATTGAGCAGGAACAGTTCCACCAGGTCCCAGACCATATTTAACCAAGTAAATTATCAGCATTTCAGTAGGTAGGTATTAAATGGGTTTTTAACACCATAGACCCTAAACTTGTAAAAGAAGTTTTGGTCAGTATTGTAACAGATTATGGCTAACTAAAAAAAAAAAAGTCAATGTTGTGTCTCCTAAAGTACTCCTAGTTTAATACCCTTTTTTTAACTTAAGGCATTGGTTTAAAAACCAAAATCAAAAAGTGCTCTGCCATTAGCTAAGAGGAAACAAGTGGGTTTAGTAAATCTAAAGTAATATGGATGCATTGCTAGATTAATACAGATTTTTTGTTTTGTTTTGTTAGCTGTTAAAATAAGAGGTTATTGCCAAGTTTTTATTCTGGTATACTATATTAGTAAACTGAGGATGGAGAACTGCTGTGATCATTTGATTTTTAATTACAGTGCTTCATTCATGTGTAAAAGAGACATAGTTAAAAACTGCCACAGTTGTTTTCTTAGTTACGTTGCCTCTTCATTTCTAACCTACTTCCTTTCAATGAAACAGAATGTATGATCACACAGATGTAAGAATTTGGGCTTGTATACTCTCACCAACTGACTTAAGATACTGTTGCCATGTACTAGCTTTTGGCACTTTTACACATTTATTTCAGTGTTTATTAAGAATCAGTCGCTCAGCACATTATTTTTTGCTTTTAAACTTATCCATACTATTTTTATTTGTACACTTGATGCTGGATATCTCAGTGACCTGTCTTTAAAACAGCACATCTAAACAGTTTAAAATAAACTAGGCTCATATTTTATGATCAATTTACATGCATACAAGGATGACTCGTTTTTATTAAAACAGATCTATATTGATACATAGCTATTGTATTTGTTTGAATGTCAGTGCAGATGAACCATTGACATTACATCCTTTTAATCTGTATGACACTCCTTTGAGAAAAGCCTTTGTAGACATTTTACAAACCAGTATGAGCTATACCATCCAACATTCTGTATGTCTTTAGGTTGTCAAGCATTTTTGCACAACGTCATTAGGAGGTTGACACCGATTGCAGCCTTTGTCCACCCAAATTTACATATGTACAAGAAAAGTATAAGATACTTTGCTGTAGCAAATTTTATGTAATAAAAATATATCATCACATTAATAAATTAAAGAAAAACTCTTTGTATAAAAAAAAATGTTAAAATCTTTTGTATTTCATTTAGATTGAGGACATGCTGTTGTATGCTAGCTGTATGCGATAAATTCTACAGTAACTTTGTCGTTTATGAACTTTAAAAGATTTTAATAAATGCTGGAGATCACAGTTTGATTGTTTATCATTTTAATTTTCAGTCATTTATAACCTAATATGGTTCAGAGATTTTCTATTCTGTGAAGTACAGTGATCATTCACACTGGGTGTACAGTAAAACAGAGGAATCTAGGGCATTGATTCTAACATGTCTATTTGATATCCAGATTAAACTCTAGATGGACATAAATTGAAGCGGCCTCTTAATAATTCCATGATGATATGCTATTTCTGAATTGTATCAACAAGCAGTTAACTATGGGAAGTAAAATAAATGTCCAACATGGCATAATAAACGTCAGTAAGGAAATGAGACTTTATTTGGGGGTGTGGGGGAGGAGAAGGAGCATAGTTTCCGTGGCATTAGTGAGTACATTTGACAATGTGAATATTATGCAATCCTCTCCTTTAAAAACAGCCATAAAAATATAGCCACAAGAATATCATGATACTTGTTCAGTTTCAAAAATTTCTCTTTACCATTTGAAAAATTGTATATCTAAAAATAAAGGCTTGTTAATTTTATACAACTGAGGAGTTAAGTGTTGAACTATATGGTGTATTTGAACTGTACTCTAGTTATATGCAATTTTATTTCCAACCTAAAGGATTGTATCTCATTAAGTAAATTGCTTTTTTATTCTCTTGTCAGTGGCATTAAACCCTTATTTTTAAATAGCTTTGAAAATATTTTCCTTTTTTTGCAAATTATTAGATGTTAAGTGCTGAAATAGTGTGAAATATAGTAAAAATTGATATACAAAAGTGCAAATTATCTGTAACACTGCATGCAATATTGTGCTGTTTCTTTTTGAACCAGAATGTTGTATGTTAATTAATTGTAGGACATCACATACATGGTTTCTTAAAATTGAATTTACTAATATCAGGGAAAGACTCTGAGTAATGTACTGAACATACTAGGTTGGGCCTATTAAATTTCACGCTAAACTTGGATGTTTTGAAGAGAATGGTACTGGTTGAAGGCACTGCCAGAATGCAATGAAAGTTGGATTTTTTAAAACAGAGACACCAAGCTGGTCATTAAATGCAAATAATTTTCCATATTTATCATCTCACATTTATTTCTTATTTCTTTAAAATAATTCTCTTATGAAATAATCTCTGTGGATTCTTGCTGTAGAGACTGTGTGCCTCATCAGCCATGAAACTATTGATAAAAGAACTGTTATGGGAACTGGCTATCATTTATCCACAGGGCGTTCTGCAATTCATGCTTTAAAAGGCACTGCTGTCTGTCTGTACCTTGGCTCCTCTTTTCACAGGGTTGTGGTCACAGAACTTGAAAAGACTTATTTTATGCTGCTATAGGCCTATTGACTTTGGTTTTCTATTTGTTAGTTTCCTAGTATAAACACCACATTACAGTTTAAAGATTTTTGTTTATGCTTTTTTTAGACAAATTTGTTGCAGTCTTCTAGATCACGTGTCTTATGCTTCTTCTGCACTGTATTGAATGGACACAGCCTGTCAAGCAGCAGATTAGAAGATGTCGTCCTAATCTGGAAATGACTCCTATAATTTTTTACCATTTCAGAAGGGACTATTTGCCATCAGACTTGGGACAGTCACTTTTTACTGACGGGTTCCAAAGATTATAGAATGAGGCTATGCTTTTCAGTTGCCAAACTGAATTCCCCTTTCTCATCTCTTATTAAGGGAAACCACCTTCTGCAAGAAACTACGAACTGACTTGCAGATGAGAATCTATAGAGCTGGTCTGGCAGGGATAATATGGAAGTTCCCTTGGACAGCTGGCTCAATTGGGTCAAGGTGTGATCTAGTTTCTCAGGATAACTTTCCCCTCTATCACTTTTTGAGGTTGAGGGTGAATGAGTAAAAAACTGTGTTGAATCTGAGAGCTACTGTGTAACATTAACAGGGGTTTCTGCAGACTCCAGAAGGGCTTGTCTGCTTCAAAGAAATGTGTAGATCTATTTAGGGCAATCATCCTTGCATCATCAGGACTCTGCATAAGGGTGCTCAACTAGGTGACTACTTACACTTTTTCCTGTGAAGTCATGCAAATGATAACATGAATCTATTTCAGTTTTTAAAATTTGTTATCTGTATATAAAAAGATCTTTTTATAGGGGAAAAGGCAACACGCCGCATTTATTGAGAATACAGCAATTAGCATGTGCTTTTCAGTCACACACACACCATACACCCAGTCCTGCCAGTCGATGTTATAGTTACCAATCCAGAGTCTGGATCAATCTAGTGGCCAGCCAGATTGCTCGCAGAGGGGAGCCGGGCTCTGTTGGTCGTGATCTGATGCTCCTAGAGTTGTTGGGAAGACGAACCCAAAGCCCCATGAAGCCTCCGTTGAAGTCTATGGATTTTGCTGTGTCAATTTATGACCAGTTACTCCTCAGTGGGTGTTATCTTTTGGCCCAAAACACCTCCGGGAGGGTCAACCTGTCTGGTTTCAATTTAATCAATTATCTTGTGTTTTAAGGGTGCTAGCCTTCACCTCAGGGTCATCAATTTGCCCCTCCTGAACTATGGATGTGTGTTGATGGTTCTCTGGTGTCTTTAAATCTCTTCAGTCTCTTTACTCCTCCTCCCTTGGCCATCTGGCTTCAACAATGGCCTTCATACCTTATCTTTGCCTGATGCATGCAGTCTTCGCTCACAGAAATAGTTCTTTACAGAGACCTTCAAGAGGTAACAAATAGCAGTGTTTTATGTTGAACAAGAAAGGCATCGTAAATTAGGCCTTACTAAATCTTGCAACTATCTTTTCCTACATTGGGGCCTAGGCCTTCAAAATTCCTCTAATCTAATTAACATAGACACAGACGAGATCCTGTCTGTTACTTGCAAGGCATGAATAAAAAGAAAATGGCTAATACTGGTATCCACTATCCTATTCATTTATTCTAATACCTTAATTCTTACTATAAAACATACATAACCAATTATATAGCCCAGTACCCACAGTACAGCACATTGGTGACTCTCAGTCTGGACATGGTTCTATGATCTGAGGCAGTCAAGACATCACTCCTGAGGTGGACCAGTACAAAACCCTTTCTTTTTGGATTGTAGAGGTGACATGTTTGTGGTACTCGTTTGAGTCAGCTTGTGACCCATGAAATGTGTAAGCAGAAAGAGACTCAGTTACTTCCACACACACAAAGCCACCCCCTACCTGTTAGAGATTTTGGTTGTAAGGTTTGTCCTAAAAGCATTCCTTCTTGTAGTCAAAGGCAAGATGGTGCAGATTGTCCCTGTGTTATCTGTGAAAATCTAGTATCTGATTTGCCAAGTTTGGCCTCTCTTTCCCCTGTCATATCAACAAGTAGCCTGACTGAGAATGGTGCATCCAGAACAATGACTCCTTTGGCTTTGTGTGTGGCAGAAGTGAAGAACATTTGGCCCAACAGTACAAGATGAGTGGATAGAGACCAACTAGAATGGTTTCTCAAGGACAGTGACATCTTCAATCTTTGTCAAATGGAAATATCCAGCTATTATTCTGCTTGCACGAAATATAAACACACAAGGCCTGAGGTCTGTTCATAAGCACACTGGAGTCCAAACTCAGCCACAGATGCTTTTCTTCTTCGCTGGGAGATATGGTTATAGTTATGTCTCTTCATTTCCTTTGCTTCCAAGGTCCTGTAGAAGAATTGACAAAGCACATCTTGATACATTTGGGCGACCAAAGGGAAGCTGAACATTCAGCTCAGTAGTGTTTGCGTGTCTAATGCGATAGCTTTTGAAGACCACATCTGATCAATTCCAAAATTTCAGAGAATATTTTAGGCATCACTGGGAAGAACCCTAGTGGTTTTGGTGACAGTGAGAAAACCAGAACACCAGAAATGCCTGATTTCCACACAGTACCATTTGACGCTTCAGGCAGAGGAGCATTTTGACATCACAAGGTCTGCTGAGGAGGAGGTCTTGTGGGAAGAGATGGGATCCAGCTGACCAAGAAGGGGAAGAGCATCTTTGTGTAGAAACTCACCAACCTAGTGAGGAGGGCTTTAAACTGTGTTCAAAGGGGGCATATGACAAAATCCCACAAGTAGATATTTTTTTTAAAAAAAGGTGACCTTAACAGAGGGCTAGATGTTGGGAGGAGAGAGGCATGGAAAATGACAATGGGTCATTGGAGCAATAAGAGGGAAATCAGTGGGGGAATTTCTGTTCATAGAGATGTCTATACACAATTGCAACATGTACGGGGAATAAACAGGAAGAACTGGAAGTATTAGTACATAAGCTAAATTATAACTTAATTGGCAACACAGAGATTTGGTGGGACAAATCTTGTTACTGAAATATTGACATAACCAGGAATAACTTGTTCAGAGAAGGACAGGAAAGGAGAATGGAGAAAAGAAAGAGGTGTTGCATTATACACCAGGAATATATGCGGTCCAGAAGGAGAGGAAGACAAGCTGAAAGTCTCTGAGAGAGGATGAAGGGGTGGGGGTAGGGAGGAGAGACAGGGATTTCCGTGTAATGAGGCCAGTAATTTTGACTATGTCCTTATTTGAAGTATTCTCAGTTCTCACATTGATTTTTTTTTTAATTCTCTAGCCTTCCTTTCGCCCAAATCGAAAATGTTTGTGAAATTGGCAAGCTATATTTATTTTATGTTCATCTTTCTGTAGCTAACAGTTATGAGATTTTTAACTCTGTCAGCTTTGCATTCCTCTGATATAGATAGATTGGCCTCAGCCACTCGTAGCACAGGGCTGCCATATAGTTATTAACGACTAGCATTCGTTGGAAAATAGGATTTCTCCACAGAAAACTTTGACTTTTCATTTGAAAAAAAGAGAAAGTGAGAAAAGAAAACTGTCAAAGACCAACATTTTTGGAAACTGCTGAAGCTGGAAATCTTTTGGCCCCAAACTGATGGGGCTTTCCCTCCAATTTTCAGCTAAAAAT
The DNA here is from genome assembly GCF_003597395.2 of Chelonoidis abingdonii. Classification (NCBI taxonomy): domain Eukaryota; kingdom Metazoa; phylum Chordata; order Testudines; family Testudinidae; genus Chelonoidis; species Chelonoidis abingdonii. The sequence goes on from NC_133775.1 coordinate 29,600,780, forward strand.
TTTTTGGTTTTCCAGCGTGAAAAAATCTAACATTTTCAAGGAAAGCAGAAACGTTCAGTGCACTTTTTCATTTAGTCAAAAATCCAATTTTTCATTAAAATTTTTAGTAAATTTTGACCAGTCCTATTACTGACCTCTAGCTGTTGTTTCTCAACTATGTCATTTCCTGCACTTTTAGTGGATGAAGGGTTCTTATTTCTTTAATAACTCTACAGTTATGTTAGAACTATACAGTGCAGATGACAGAGGATATTGGTAGTCAGTTGGGAAACAGGGATTTGAATAGTCACTGTCTGGTTATTTCTCATGTTTATGGTAAATTATGCAAGTATCTCCCTTCAGGCCACTCCTATAAAATCTCACCGTGTGTGCCTCCAATAAATGAGTGCCTCAACCTCCAGCCACTTCTAAGCTTGTCTCCTAACCTGAATCCAGGTATTAAATGCAATTGCTTTTAAAAGAGTTACTCTTAATCTGAGATTAATCCTGAACCTTTTAAATCAGTAATAGTTTTGCTATTTACTTCATTGGAAACAGAATTGGACTTTCTTTGGGGAGCAGGGAAGAGCTTGGGTGGAGAAGAAAATGATTTGATTGTGTGATGTGGAGGGGGGAGCTTGGATTGAGAAGGGGGAGTTAATTAGATTGTGTGATGAGGTCAGGAGGGTGTCAACTGAGACAGCCATGTTGGTTGTGACAAACAGATGCAAGCAGTAACCAACTGGTACATAGGCGTGAGAGGATGGTGAGCACATTTCAGTGTAACTGGGAAAAGGTGCCCCCCGTCTGAGTTCATAATTGTATTCTGGGCTAATAAACTCTGAGGCTCAGGGTATTGCTCCTGCTAGGAAGCAGCCTAACGTTACTATTACCATACTGGACAAGTGTAATGTGTAGGGAGACAAGGCATGTCAAATCATGTTGTTGTATTATTGTCTGAGGGTGTAATTCTCTCTCACATTGCTCAGAGTAATTGGGCTCTGTGGAAAAATCCAATAGGGTCATCTAAAATGGAATGCGCCCCACCCCTCAGCCTTTGAACAGGGCACTGTCCACAGCTACTATATGATGCTATTCCAGCCCCGTATCCTTGAATTCTTCCTATAAGGTGGTTGCTGTCTATTGGATCTAACTGCTGATCGCTGTCCCCTTCCTCTAGTGTTCCATTGTATACTAGCACATCTGGAGTTGGCATGAAACCTCCCTCCCCTGCCCCCACAGTCAAGGGTAGAGAGGCCCCTTTCATGGTCGCCTCCTTCCCACACAGTATCCCTCGCTGCATAAAGACACATTGGGGAATTCCATAGCATGAGGTGCCTTATGTCCAAACCCAACATCAGAAGGTGCGTTTCACCCTAACTAGACAACCGTTGATGAAACTACCATGTAATCTTTCAATCTAACATATCTCAAAGCAGCTGAACCCATTTTGCTTTGCAAAGTACTTGAGTGTAAATTTTACTTAAATTTTTAAAAAGTCAGTGTTAATATTTGAGTCTGTTAGAGCAGTCAGCGATCAGCAAGTCACATGGTACAAAATTAGGGCCAGAGTCAGGGAAGTCATTAAGTGGCCTTCATTCTGCGATTGCTTGTTAATTAACCAATAACCAATTTTAATTTTTCAGTGCTTCAAATTTTAATACATAATAGTCTAGCGTTGCTTCTGTTGTAATAGACCTGTACTGTTCGTCACCTTGATCTTAGCCCAAGCAATACTTCAGTAATTATAGCTGTGCCTGTAAAGTTTCTAGAATTCATAAAGAACCTTGGCAAAGCTTTGCTTTGAATTAAAACCAGCTAGTAAAGATTTGATTGGGAATGAGCTTGTTGAGATGCATAATATGTCTGATCAATTGCTTAATCAACAGCCTTGTGGAGAGCTAGACAGCAGACTGGGCAACAAGCAAGCAGTTAGGGTAAGTGTCTACAAGATATGATTAGGTAAGAGCTGTGGCCTTTCAACTTAAAAGGGTAGAAATTCCAAATCCACTTTTTAACATAGTTAGAGCTGACTCTCAATACATAGGAAACTCAATCAAAACGGTATTGTTAGTATGTGCAGTTTCCTTAGCTTTTTCTTCTTAGAAAAGAAGTTTTTCCTTGCAGTTACTCAGTTTAGTCCTCTTAATGAATCGTATAATATTTCAGCTAATATCAAATACTATTTGTGCAGTTAAGACACAATTTAAGATTCTCTGTGCTCTTCTCATAAACGGTCTGCAAATAATTAAAAAAAAAATCTGATTTTACCACTTTAATAAATGGCAAGGGAATTCTTAGAGTGAATTGATTCTTCATATCTTTATTACTCCAACTACTTTGTAGAGAAAAACATGGCCGTTTCAACCTCCAGGCCCTGGCAAACATAATATTATACAGTAAATGGGACATACTGTGGAAATGAAGTTCCAAAATACTGTGGCATCCAATCAAAACAAAAAACATACTTCTATTTCTGCTTAGCTTCTCTGTAACAAGATGATACAATTTATTTAAACTGAATTGGCCAGTAGATGGCATATTCATTAAGGTCTGGATCAGGACAAATAGGAAAAGTTCACATATTAACTTTTTCTGAGTTTGTGTGGAACAAACAAGCCTGTGTAAAATGCTTGTTGAAGAATCGTAGGGTACAGAAATTTGCCTCCCTGGACATGTCTGTCAGATAACATACTACACACAACCAGAGAGGAAAGTGCCGGACTGGACCAGCTTCCCTAGACCTGCAATTTAACAGGCTGCTGCTTACCTCAGTGGAGCCCCAGGCCCTTTAAATCTCCACCCAAGCCCCGGAGTAGCAGCAGCAGCCGGCAGCCCCAAGGGTTCTGTCGACAATTTACAGGGCCTGTGGCTCTGCTGCGGTAGTGGCGGCTGGAGCCCTGGGCCCTTTAAATTGCCCCTGAGCCCCAGGACTCCCAGCTGCCTCTGCAGCTGGTAGCTCTGGGCGTGATTTTAAATGGCCCGGAGTTCCCAATCACCGCTGCTGGAGCCCCAGGTCCTTTAAATCTTGATTTAAAGGGCCCGGGGATTTAAAGCCCCCTCCTCTTTCAGTTGAGGGGCTCCAGCGTATCGGTAAGTCCTTTTAAGTTACTTTCACCCCTGCATACAGCATTAATAATAAATACTTAGTGCTTACATATCAATAGCTTCAAAATGTTTTGCAAATATTAACTTATCCTCACAACACTCAGAAGTAGGCAGACATTTTCCTTGTAGAGCAACTGTGTTAGAAAAGTTAGTGACATCACTAGAATGCTAGAATTCCTGGGTACTAGCCTTGGACCCAACCTTCCAATTCACACCAATGTATTTATTCCAAGCTACAACTTCTGTGACTGCAGTATGCCTTTGTAATTATCTGCATCATTATAAAACATGTTATAGCTCACAAATGAGGCCAGTCTCTTCTGGCTATCAGTGACATGAAATACACATTTCTAAGCTGATATTTTATTAATAAAGTATAATTGTATCTAGCAACAGATATGATAGCAATATTTGTGTTTAAACTACAATCATGCATTCTTATAGCAATAACCATCTTTAAAAAGGAAGTGTTTGAGTCCAATTTGGACAAAAGCAGCTCTTCATATTTCATTCCATCAATCGTAATAAAACTGGATATTCCCGATTGGTAAATCTTCTTGGAATAAGTGGCCCAGCCCACCTTTCTTTTATTTGAGCAGCCTGTGATCCCATTACTGTAACATGCACTTCAAAGGTCAGGCGCTGACTAGCATTTGACTGGCAGGCTTGTATTCGTTCTTCAGCTTTGGCCCCAGGACATATAATAACCTTGCCATGAACAGAGAACCTTAAAGAAAAAAGGTGAAAATCTCAGTGCTATGCTGTCCTCATTTCAAACAGCTTTGTAACAAGCAGCCAGTGCAGAGGATGAAAAGGCAATATTCAGAAGGCCTCAGTGCCATGATCTTGGTTTTATTGATATATAAAATTACAGTAATGCTCAGAGACCACAATCAGAATAAGGTCTCCGTTGTGGTAGGCATGGTCTGAATGCATAAGGCTGGTCCCTGCTAACTCTGTTTTCTCAGTGTGTTAATTTTGAGGCCATCCTGAGCCCTGAAAGTTAACTGTGAAGAAGGGGGAGCCTGCATTAAACCCTCAGATAACATCATCGTTGTTCAATAAGCGTCTGTGGTAGGAATGGGAAGCAAACTAAGTTCTAAAACTGCAGAAAAGAGATGTCTGGCTTGAACTCCAAAAATAGCACTGGCGTTTTATTGATTTATAGTGATGTATTACAAAAAGGTGCCTCTCTGGGCACCTTTATTTAAAATAATGCAACAAAGGGGTTGCTGGGTTCTGGAGGCTGAGAGAAGGGGAAGGACAGAGTGACAGAAAACACCCCGCAAAACTAAGCCCACAACCACCAATATTTGTATGTCTTTTATTTTGACTTGGTCAGGGTCTGACCCTTAAAACAACACTTTAAGGCCCAAAATTTCAAATACAAGAGCCTAAATTTAGGTTCTAAATCCACATTTAAGAATTTAATAAGTGGCCAGATATTCAAAAGAGTTCAGCTCCCACTGAGTTAAAAATCTGGCCACTTGGACCTTAGTCCAAGGCCCAGTGAAACGAGTGGGAATCTTCCAATTGGTTTCAGTATGTTTTTGGATCATGCCTTTATTTAAGAGACCAAATGTGGACTTAGGCACCAAACCTTAGGTTCCTTCATTGAAAATGTTAACCGAGACACTTCATATATTTCTTTGGTCTTTCATAAAATACATTCTAACCCCACATCTTTTTTATCTTGGAAATCTTTTCATTTTAAAGGTATTTTGCTTACCAGGTGGTCTTGCCTTACCCTTTGTTCTGAAACTTAGTGCATTTTGTCTGCTTTGTGTTTACCATATCTGTTCTTAATTTTACAGTCAAATAGGTGTGATAGGAGAGAATCAACATACCTTGTGTCTCTGTTATAGAGTCTGGGAGTGATGCACTCAGGAGATCACATCAGCAAACTCTTTGGAAATTTTAAATGAACATTTATTTCAAAGCTGGACACCAAACAATATGAAATCCTTCAGTATAAGAATGAATGAAAAACTTATGGAGAAAGTGCTTGCAAACTGGCTGAGTAAAAAACGTCCTATAAACAGTTGAATGTTGATCAAACTTAGATTTATCTATATTTGGCCATATAATTATTTGGATAATGATTACAAGCAAAAAGCATAAATCAATGTTAATCTAAATGCTAAAAGACCCAAAGCCCTTGGATGAGAGAAAATTAAGGAACAGAACAGTAACTGAAGAGGGGCTTAAAATTATCTATTTTAATTTTTTTGCATCAATATTGCACAAATGTATATTTACATAACATAAGAACAGAAGAACGGCTGTACTGGGTCAGACCAAAGGTCCATCCAGCCCAGTATCCTGTCTACTGACAGTGGCCAATGCCAGGTGCCCCAGAGGGAGTGAACCTAACAGGTAATGATCAAGTGATCTCTCTCCTCCCATCCATCATCATCCTCTGACAAACAGAGGGTAGCGACACCTTTCCTTACCCATTCTGCCTAATAGCCATTAGTGGACTTAGCCTCAGTGAAATTATCTAGTTCTCTTTTTTAAATCCTATTATAGTCCTAGCCTTCACAACCTCCTCAGGCAGGGAGTTCCACAAGTTGACTATGCGCTGTGTGAAGAAGAACTTCCTTTTATTTGTTTTAAACCTGCTGCCCATTAATTTCATTTGGTGCTCCCTAGTTCTTATATTATGGAAACAAGTAAGTAACTTTTCCTTATTCACTTTCTCCACATCACTCATGATTTTATATACCTCTATCATCTCCCCGCCACCTTAGTCTCCTCTTTTCAAAGCTGAAAACTCCAAGCCTCTTTAATCTCTCCTCATATAGGACCCGTTCCAAACCCCTAATCATTTTAGTTGCCCTTCTCTGAACCTTTTCTAATGCCAGTATATCTCTTTTGAGATGTGGGCATACCATGGATTTATGTAAGGGCAAGAAGATATTCTCCATCTATTCTATCCCCTTTTTAATGATTCCTAACATCCTGTTCGCTTTTTTGACTGCCGCTGTACACTGCATGGACATCTTCAGAGAACTATCCATGATGACTCCAAGATCTTTTTCCTGATTAGTTGTTGCTAAATTAGCCCCCACCATATTGTATGTATAGTTGGGGTTATTTTCCCCAATGTGCATTACTTTACATTTATCCACATTAAATTTCATTTGCCATTTTGTTGCCCCAGCACTTAGTTTTGTGAGATCTTTTTGAAGTTCTTCACAGTCTGCTTTGGTCTTAACTATCTTGAAGTAGTTTAGTATCCTCTGCAAACTTGGCCACCTCACTTTTTACCCTTTCTCCAGATCATATGAATAAGTTGAATAGGATTGGCCTAGCACTGACCCTTGGGGAACACCATAATTACCCTCTCCATTCTGAAAATTTACCATTTATTCCTACGCTTTATTCCCTGTCTTTTAACCAGCTCTCAATCCATGAAAGGATCTTCCCTCTTATCCCATGACAACTTAGTTTATGTAAGAGCCTTTGGTGAGGACCTCGTCAAAGGCTTTCTGGAAATCTAAGTACACTATGTCCGCTGGATCTCCTTTGTCCACATGTTTGTTGATCCCTTCAAAGAACTCTAATAGATTAGTAAGACATGATTTGCCTTTACAGAAACCATGTTGACTTTTGCGCAACAATTTATGTTCTTCTATGTGGTGTTCTATGTGACAATAATCGTTTCAACTAATTTGTCTGGTACCAACGTTAGACTTACCAGTCTGTAATTGCTGGGATCACCTCTAGAGTCCTTTTTAAATATTGGCATTACATTAGCTATCTTCCAGTCATTGGGTACAGAAGCCAATTTAAAGGACAGTTTAAATATTTGGTAGTTCCACAGTTTCACATTTGAGTTCTTTCAGAACTCTTGGGTGAATGACATCTGGTCCTGGTGGCTTGTTACTGTTAAGTTTATCAGTTAATTCCAAACCTCCTCTAGTGACACCTCAATCTGTGACAATCCTCAGATTTGTCACCTACAAAAACCAGCTCAGATTTGGGAATCTCCCTAACATCCTCAGCTATGAAGACTGAAGCAAAAAATTCATTTAGTTTCTCCGCAATGACTTTATCATCTTTAAGTGCTCCTTTTCTATCTCGATCGTTTGGGGCCCCACTGGTTGTTTAGTGGGTTTCCTGCTTCTGATGTACTTAAAAAACATTGTTTTTTACCTTTTGAGTTTTTGGCTAGCTGTTCTTCAAACTCCTTTTTGGCTTTTCTTGTTACATTTTTACACTTAATTTGGCCGTGATTATGGTCCTTTCTTTTTACCTTACTATTTTAAACAGTAAGTTACAGAAAACAGTAATATTGGCTTTTGAATATCATTTCTAATTAAGATAATGTCTATTACGTTTTGGTGGTTTTTTTGTTTTTTGTTTTTTTTAAGAGGCTGGTGAGAGAAGACAGGAAAATAGATTAAATTTCTAAAATATAACCAAAATATAACATTTCTATCATAGCAGCTAATGACCATCTATAAGCTCTTCTTTGATTGACTGCACATGTCCATTCCACTGTAGGGTTTGTGTGCGTCAGTGCACAGCTGTTCGAGCAGTTCTCATCATGGGCCTGAGTGCCCTCTGCTGTCTCACACATGTCACACAAGCATAGAGGGCTGAACCTCCCTAGAGCCCCACCCCCCCATCAGTTCCTTCCTATGGCCAGTGACAGTTGTTGGTGTTCTCTGTCCTTTCTTCTGCAAGTCTTTCTCAATATATGGAACCCAGGCATAGTTAATAGTTTGTTTGTTAGTAGTATCTATCCATCTATAGGTAGAGAGGGAGGTGGTTTTTGATGCCAGCACTCAGTTTGGGGTACTGGCCCTGGTACCGGAGGTATGCTATTTTCTCTGGGTTTCAAGCCCTGCCACTCTTGCACCAAGGCTAGGGACCTCACCCCAGCTGCCTGAAGTGGTTGAGGGAGGCTCATGTGAGCAACAAGTGCAGCATTTATAAGGGCTTTAAACCCTGTATGAAAAAAGACAGGGCAGACAGATTAAAATATCTGATCATGGAACTGGCACTACAGCCACCATCTGAGCCCTCTATATTGATCTGAGCACTGAGCACTTCAGTGTCAGTCAGTAGTGCACCTCTGGTGCCACAGGTGCAAAGCAGCAGATCAGGTCCCCAGTACCAAAAAGGCAGCCTTGGAAATCAGGTCGTCAATGGAATTAAAGAGGATGAGCTCTGATAAAGATGTTCAAAGAGGAAGCACTCCCCAGAACATACTTCTAAACAGAGTTTGCGGTCTCAAGAGCCCAATGCGAGCCTGCTGAGACCAGCTCCCAAAGCACCTTCCCTGGCATCTCCTCGTGCCATGGTACCACAGAGTATCTGCCTGGTGCTGTCTACTCCTGACACATTTCAGGCTGCAAGAAAGTTGTTGAACCTCTTGGTGCTGCCATCACTACCAGTTCAAGAGTCCTGCCTGGCACTGGTTACCACAGTACCACCTCTAATGCCTTCACTTCCACACCAAGCAGCTCCACTGGAAGCACCTTCCAGGATAACAGCAAGGCCAGAACCATGTAGGGGAAAGCCACACATGATCTCTCTGGCTTCCCTTTCTTCAGAGTCTGAGCTTTCTTCTTTGGTACCAGCAGGTACATGCTGCTGTGGTCTCAAGAAGAAGCATCATCCTCATGAGATTCTGAAGTGGGTTCCTATGTATCACTGCCTAGCTGGTCCCATCAGGAAATCATGTGACTGGTTTCCGCCCCAGTACCAGCAGGGAGTTTACAGGAATGATTCTTGGGCTATGCATAACGGGAGTTTGGGGATGTACTAGTGGCCATTGTGGGACCTGTGTGGTTTTTCCTCAGACAGGAACATACCCACAGCCAGCTCAACTGGCTCCATCTTCTGGACATCATGAGTATCATTGCCACAAGCATTGTTGCATTGGTACTGAGTCTGGAACTGAGCAACCCTGGGATACCTCACACGAGCAACTGCAAGAAGACCAGAAACTGGACCCACCCCCAGTACCATCAGCATCCTTTTTTCATCTTCCGACAAGGCAGTTGTGGTGAAGCCTATTTCTCCACCTCCGGATAATTTTAAGACTCATCAGGAGTTGTTGAGGCAGATGGCTGTGGCTCTTAATATCCACCCAGAGAAGGACTGGAAAAATCTTGGAAGCCAGTGGGCATGTTAACATCTGGAGCCCAACTAGAACATTTCTGCCAGTAAATGAGACTATATTAGAGCCTTCCAAGATCCTTTGGCAGACCGCAGCTTTCCTGTCTCTGGCTGGGAAAAGGGTAGAGAAAAGGTTCTATATCACCTCCCAGGGGTTCAAGCACCTGCATAACAATCCTTCTCTAGGTTCCCTTGTAGTTGCCATGGCCAATGAAAGAGGAAAATGGACACCAGGCCTCAACACCAAAGAATAAAGAGGACAAGAAGTTGGACTTATTGGGGAGGAAGCTTTATTCCATGGATGAATAATGGCTTCACATTGCGGATCAGCAAGCTTTGCTGGGATGTTATCTTCTCACTCTGTGGGATATGATTTGATATTTAAAGACAAGCTCCTAGATGAGGTGTGTGACAGAGTGCTGGAGGCTAACAAGTCAGCCAGCCCTCTGATCTCTTAGGCACCAGTTAGTTCTCCTGGAGAAGGCTGACTGGGGAATATGATCTCAAGAGAGGGAGATCTGTTCCTTTCTGCCCCTCTGGGAAAGGGCAAGAAACCACTGTAAATACTTGGCTGCATAAGACTGTATTAGTGGGAATATAAATAGATAACATGGAAGTGCTGCTCACTGGAGAGTCTGAGATGGTTTGGGGCATCAGAGGGTATGGATGGAGTCAGTGCATCCTGTTACAAGGTGAGATGAAAATTCCTCATTTCTGCATCTGCAGCTACTGGTTCATCATGGCAGGTGGCATCTTCCAGAGATCATTTTGATGGCAGATCGAGAACAGTCTACCAGTTTCGAGTGCACCATGCTCTTTTGTTCCAATTTCTGCAAACTGCTTGTCCCATTTCAGCCATGCTTGGACCCACATCGCAACAGATAGGTGGGTTCTAAGCATGGTGGAAGTGGGATATTTGCTCCATTTTAATCCTGACCCACCTTCCCATACCCCTTCAGGGACCCCTCTCACAAGAAAGCACTTATGCATAAGACCCAATAGCTTCTCCATGTAGAAGCTGTAGAGAATCTCTCCATTATTCAGGGGAAAGGGGTTTTACTCCCTATACTTTCTGATCCTGAAGGAAAAAGAGGGTCTCAGGCCTATTTTTGATTTTAACATAGTTAAACAGATTCTTAAAAAATATTAATAATAATAATTCTGGGTGGTCACTTTAGCTTCCGTTATTCATTCCCTGGAGCTGGGAAACTGGTATGCTGCTCTCTACTTAAAGAACACCTAATTTCTCACGGTAATTCAGCAGTGCCACAGAAAATATCTAAGATTCACCGTTGGCACCCACCATTATCAATTCATAGTCCTCCCTTTTGGCTTCCTGGCTGCCCCTTGTGTCTTTACAAAGTATATGGCAGTTGGAAGCAGCTTCCCTTTGACGACTAGGAATTCATGTATTCCCTTGCCAGGATGACTGGCTGATAGGAGGTCAATCCAGGTCACTACTCATGTCCAGTATCTGCATAATCTGCTCCACTTTTGAAGTGCTTGGCCTGCTAATCAACACAGACAAGTGAGTCCTGTCCTCAGTTCAGAAAATAGAATATACAGGAGCTGTCCTGGACTCAACAACAGCCAGGGCCTTGTTACCACAGATGAGGTTTCTTGCAATGGAAAGCCTCATTCTGGACCTGAAGACTGATCCTCTCACCACGGTGAAGAACTATTTAAGGCTTCTTGGGCATATGGCAGTGTGCACTTGTGGTCCAGTACACCAGACTGTGCCTCAGACTCCTTCTGGGCTGGATGACAGAGGTTTATTTTCCAAGAAGGCACCACACAGACATCTTAGTGCACATACTAAGTCACATCTCCTCCCTAGATTTGTGGTTGGACCCAACCAATGTATGCAGGGGAGTTCCTTTCGCCCCAACTCGGTGCTTGCTTACCTTGGTTTCAGATGCCTCAGAGCTGGAGTAGGAGGCACCTGAAAACACAAAGTCTCTGGTCTCCCCTTGAGCTTAGTTTGCACATAAATATCAGGGAGCTGCAAGCTAGCCATTTAGCTTGCATGTTATTCCTTCCTCACGTCAAGAGAAGGGTGTAGTGGTGCTGACTAACAATACAACTGCCATGTTTTACGTCAACAAGCAGGGAGGAGCCCAGTCCTCCCTACTCTGTTGGGAAGCAATCCTGATCTGAGACTTCTGCATCAGCAACTCTATACGTCTGAAGGTAGCCCACCTCCCAGGGGCTCAGAACACACTGGCAGACCATTTAAACAGGCTGTATATCAATCAGCATGAATGATCCCTTCGCCCAGACATAACAAGGTCCATTTTCCAGCTCTGGGGAACTCCCTAAGTGGATCTGTTTTCAACAAAGGACAACAAGCAGGTCACAACCCAGGTTCACTAATGAACACTTTTCTACTGATCAAAGGGTCTGCTGTATGCTTCCCCCTCCCCCGCCCCCCATCCCTCTTCTGCCCAGAGTTGTGTGGAAGGTCAGTCAGGATGTGGTGAAGCAGAGAAATTGCCTGCCAGCACAGAAGGGGTTAACAAGGGCTTTTGGGCCCAGCTAACTCCTCCCTGTTATACCTGTGGCCATACCAGGCCTGGAAGGGAGAGACAAGGAGGGAGCCTGGCTCAGGCCAGGTCTACACTGCGACTTTAAATCGGTTTAATGGCTGATATACAGATTTAACGCTGTACCCGTTCACACGACGTCATCATTAATATCGAGTTAAACGACTCCTTAAATCGATTTCGGAACTCCTCCCAGACGAGAGGAGTAGTGCTAAATTCGAAAGTGATAACTCGGATTAGGGTTCGTGTGGACGGAAATCGACATTATTGGCCTCCTAGAGGTATCCCACAGTGCACCACTGACCGCTCTGGTCCGCAATCCGAACTCGGATGCGAGTGCCGGTAAACAGGAAAAGCCCCGAGACCTTAGAATGACATTTCCTGCTTTCACGTGTCCAGCTCTGATCAGCACGGGTGGCGATGCAGTTCAAATGCAAAAGTAGCTCCTGCATTGAACCTTACGGGAGATACTAGATCTGATCGCTGTATGGTGAGACAAATCTGTTTTATCAGAGCTCCGTTAAAGAACAGGAAATGCCAAAGCGTTTGAAAAATAAACTCCAGGATACACAGCGGTGCGTGACAACCGTAACGGGAAGCCAGAGACTCAAACGGATGCTCATGGAGGGAGGGGGTAATGAGGACTACAGCTAGCAGTCTCCACAGCAGTCTCTGAAAACTATTTGCATTCTTGGCTGAGCGCCCAATGTCTGTAGCTTAATACACGGTGTCTTGCGTGGTTCACGGAACAGCTCGTCAGTCTCTTCCCCCCCCCCAGCACGTGAAAGAGAAGTAAAATAAATAATTCCTTGAGTACTGTAAATGTCACCCTCTGTGTACTGAATGCTGCTGGCAGAGAGTACGCGAGGTGTTGACAACGGTCAGGATACTGTTTGTGATCTCAGGGTCCATGATTGCTGTGCTATGGCGTTTGCTTCAGTTCACCCAGGGAAAAAGGCATGAAATGGTTGTCTGCTGCTTTCACAAAGGGAGGGGTGAGGCTGTACCCAGCACCACCCAGGGCAATGTTTTCTGCCCCATCAGGCACTGTGCTCTCAACCCGGAAGTGGGAACTATGGGATAGCTAAGGAACAGCTACCCACAGTGCACCGCTCCTGAAATCAATGGTAGCTTTGGACCATGGACGCAAACAATCGATTTCGTGATTCCACTGTGGACGCGCTAAACCGATTTTATTAGATCTGTTTTGTAATATCGGTTTAAGCTAATTCAAAATAATCGTGCAGTGTAGACGTACCCTCAGTTTGGAGATGACTGAAGAAGAGGCAGGAGCTAGTTGCCTTCCCACTTGAGGGGAAGGTTGTCTGCCAGCTTAGGTAGCCACCAGGAACCAACTGTCCAAAGGAGATGGAGAAAGAGGCCTGAGAGCACCTGGTCTGAGAGAAACCCAGATGAGCAAAACTCAGAGACCTTGTGGGGTTGCTTCTCTGCCCAGAGGAACCTGGGACCATAACAGGATAACACCCAGGGTCCACCAGGGGGCACCACAAGCCACCCCAGGAACTTGGATTGTAGGGGTCACACCCCAAACAGAAGAGACAGAGGTAGAAAGTAGCCCAGAGCAGTGGATATAGACTCACTGCTGGGAGGTCCCCTACTCTGGAGTTGACATACACAAGGCTGTGGAGTGGGATGGTCAACATCCCCTTGCCTTTAAGACTGAGACGCCTCAACCATAGAAACAGAGGGCTGGAAGTCAAGTTCTCCAAGCCCCTGTTACACAGGATAAGGTCCACCTTATACTAATTGCCACAGCCTACCCCATTCAGTACTCTTTTTCACAGCTCTTGGACCTCTCAATCAGTTCCCCTGTTACTCCGACTTCACACCACTTAGTTTCACAGAATAGCAGCTGCCTTCTCCACCCCAACCTCCAGGCTCTTCACCTGATGGCCTATGGACTGGGCTAACAACAATGGAGGAGTCCTGCTCCAGAGATGTGCAAGAGGTACTGCTGAATAATAGAAAATCATCAAGGACAACTTAGTTGTCTCCGTAGAGGAGGTTTTCTGTTTGGTCGAGACTTAAAGGGGTCTCTCCCATTCTTCCTTCTATGCAGCATGTGCTGGACTATCATTTGTGTCTGAAACATCAAGAATTAGCAACTAGCTCAATTAGGGCACACCTGGAAGCTAAATCAGCCTTTCACCTTCCTGTGGATAACCATTCCCTTTTTTCCAGTGATTGTAAGAATTTTTTTTAAGTGTTTGGACAGGATGTATCCACATGTATAGAGCCCTATTCCACCATGGAATCTGAACTGTGTTATCAAAGCTGATGGGTCCCCCCTTCAAGCCTCTAGCAACTTGCTCTTTGTATTATTTTTCAAGGAAGATAGCATTTTTAGTAGCCATTACATTGGCCAGAAGAATAGAGGAGTTGAGGCCACTCGTTTCACATCCTCCATATACAGTGTTTTACACAGATAAAGTCCACCTTTGCCCCCATGTAAGATTCCTTATGAAAGATCTCTTTTTCATATCAACCAGACAATTTACTTATCAATCTTCTTCTCAAAGCCTCATGATAACAAGGGAGAGGAGTCATTGCATACTCTAGATGTTAGAGTATTAGCGTATTATCTGGAGCAGACTAAGCCTTTCAAGTCTTCATCTTCATTGTGTGTTGCATTTGTGAACAGAATGAAGAGCAGCCCAGTTTCCACACAGAAGATTTTGGTTTGGATATCCAATTGTAACCTATGTTGCCAATTGGCTAACATGGAGCTGCTGGATACAGTGTTGGGTCATTCAACCAGATCACAGGTGGTCTCTGTGGCATTTCTGGCCCATGTGCCAATATTAAACATTTGCAGGACTGCAACCTGGTAATCAAGCATTTGCCTTGCACTACATAAGCTCTCAACAATCTAGAGATGATGCTAAATTTCGATGAGTGATCCTCCAGTCTTTGTTCAAATAGACTCTGATCCTGCCTCCAAATAGAACTGCTTGGGAGTCACTTACAGTGGAATAGACAAGTGCAATCATTTGAAGAAAAAAAAATGAATGTTAGCTTTTCAATAACTGTTGTTTTTTGAGATGTGCTGCATGTGTCTATTACCTGTCCAGCCCTCCTTCCTCTCTGTATTCGAGTTGTTCTGGTAAGAAGGAACTAAGGTGAGTCTGGGGTGTTTGGACCTTTGTGCCTGTGCAATGTGCGTGAGACAGCAGAGGGCATTCAGGCTACCCGACAGGTACTGCTAAGGGTGAAAAATCTCCAACAACTGTGCACTGCAGCACACAAACACCTACAGTGGAATGGACAAGTGCAACACATCTTGAAGAACAACCATTACAGAAGGATGTAAAACACGGTTATTAACATGCCAACAAATTTAAACATTAATGGCTGGATCTTGCTATCCCTTCTTGCCTGGAACTCCCATGGAAACCAATGAGAAATTTGTGTGTGTGCAAGAAAAGTAGAATTGGTCTCTGGGTACAATTAACATTCAACCTACCACTTATACAGAAGCTTTATTCACAGTTAAGTAAAAATGAAATATTTTAATATAACATAACTATTTCACCCACTCCCACTTCTGAGTCAGGTTAGATTACAACTAAGCACAAAAATGGAAGGTAAGATTTTATAGAAGAGATATGCAAATCTTCTTAACTTGGGGCATGAGCCCACCACTAACTGACTGAGTTTTGAGAAACGGTATCTGCATGCTGTTCCAGAGTGTTTCTTGCACCTTCTTCAGAACATCTGGTACTGGTCACTGTCAGAAACAGGCTAGTAGACTAGACGAATCATTGGACTGATCTTGCTATGGCAATTCCTATGTTCCTAAATTAACCATTTCTTCATTCGGTAATTTAACTGCTGTACATCAGCCTAGAAATTAACAGAACAATTCACTTGCAGTTTTAAAAGCAGTACTAATTATACTGATTCAGCATATTTAAGACAAGTATAACACTTGTGACATGAACATTTGAATTGACTCTGACTGTATTGTTACCGCTGCTAATGAAGAGGCTACATGTGAAAAAAATTGGAATTAAGCTACATCGTTAACTATTATTGCATCTAATTGTTATGGTTATAGCCAGAGCCAAGTCAACAGTTCATGTCATTCATAAATAGTGACATTTTAACATTATAGGTGACCCAGTGATAAAAGACCTAAAGTACCAAATTTTTGCTCAATGCAAAGAAAAATGAGTACAGAAAAAAGACAACACAGGATATCCCCCAAAGCAGAATGTCCAATAACTCTCCAAAGAGAAACCCAAAGACTTTGGTAAAGATTGTGCCATCCTTGCTCCTTGTTTTCTGTGTCTATCAGCTTGTGATGGGATGTTTACCCCACACTTGCCTGGAAGGGGTTAATGAAGACAAGAAGGAGGCTAATTAACCCAACAAGCCAGGGCTCAGGAGAATCAGGTGGCTAAGCAATCCCTTGATTGAATGAGAAGCCCAGCTAAGAAGGAAAAAGCTGGACTGGGACTATAAAGGCAGGACATTCAAAGCAGAAAGGCTGCTGGGAAAAACTGCAGTCACTCCCTGGGAGAAGAGAGGTGCATCTGCGCTGGCAAACCCAGAGAGAGGGGAAGCCAGGAAGGTAGCACAGGGTTCAGGGAAAGGCAGTAAGGTCTAGAAGGGAACAGACCTTGACAGCTGGCTAGAGGGTCTCTGAGCTGGAACCTGGAGTAGAGAACGGGCCCACGTTCAGAGTTGCTGTGGGAGTAGCTCTACAAAGCAATGAATGGGAAAACTGCTAGCAAGGAAAGACTTTCCAACCCTAGAAGGGGTAAACGTGTAAGTGACCAGGCCAGAGGGCTACTACATGAAGAGGCAGCAGCAGCTCGTGGAGTGAGAGAGGGGTCACAGAGAGAGTCAGAGAGACGGAAAGGGGCATTGACCTTGTGAGCTATTCCCCAGAACGATCAGGAGAAGGCAATATCCTAGCAGCGAGTGGAGCACCCCTTCACATAGCTGTCATCACATAACTTAAGGTAATGAAAAAAAAATAGTAAACTGGTAACTAATAAACTACACTGTGAGACAGTTACTGTTGCCTAAGCTACATAACACCATGAATACAAATATTCACAAACAGGGATGTGAACAGTTAAGACATCAGAAATCACTGTCCATGCTGAAATATCAACCAGAATGCATGTTCCAGAGAACACATTTCCTATAACTCTGCAATCTGAATAAAATCAGTTGTTAACGCTGAGTCCAATAAGTGTCCTGTATGTAGCTCATGTGTTGTCTTTAAAAATAAATTATATACGTCTCTTAATTATATTTACAGGGCATGCTGTGTTCCTATGCGTGTTTAAGATTTGTCTGCTGCTAATATACTTCCTAGTTCAGGACAGCATGTTAAGCACATGCTTAAGCCCCATTTCAATCAATGAGATTTAAGCATGTATTTAAAATTAACCAGGTTCTTAAGTGTGTCCTGAATCAAGCCCTTACTAGGAACAAGTTAACCACATCTCTGTTTTTCTGCATGCATAGGAGGGTCTGTATTTTTTCAGTTCAATCACAAGCCAGTGATGATGTGGAAAATAACATTTTTTATTTCCTTAACTATTGTGTCATGATTATTAGGTTGAAACATAAATAGTTATCTTTCCATTTAGGGTTATGATGATTATTTTAAAATTTTAGATTTTTTTAAGTTAAGAGATATTCATGAATATTCATTAGTTACATTTCATGTTATTATTTGGATTGCTAAGATACACCTCTGTAGTATAAGGAATATGTTCTGAGGTGCATACAGGAGGCTTGAGATATTTGCTTGGATGTTGATGGTGTTGTCAGAGGTGTTGTCAAATGCTACCGGTGTGGTGCTCTGCTCTCTCCTTGTTGGTATCACTCGGCTGCGTGCGTGTGTTCCCTCTGTGTGCTGCCCCAGCTCTGCGCAGATAGCGGACACAGCAGACCCGAAGAGAACCCCCAATAACCACAGAGTCTAGTAAGGTACGAAGGCAC
>NC_133775.1:29618548-29802916 GCF_003597395.2 Chelonoidis abingdonii
GCTGAATCAAGCCCTTACTAGGAAACAAGTTAACCACATCTCTGTTTTTCTGCAATGCATATGGAGGGGCTCTGTATTTTTTCAGTTCAATCACAACGCCAGTGATGATGTGGAAAATAACATTTTTTTATTTCCTTAACTATTGTTCAGTGGATTATTAGGTTGAAACATATAGTTATCTTTCCATTTAGGGTTATGATGTTATTTTAAATTTTAGATTTTTTTACGTTAAGAGATATTCATGAATATTCATTAGTAACATTTTTCATGTTTATTGTTGATGTGCTAAGTACACCTCTGTGTATAAGGAATATGTTCTGAGCTGCATACAGGAGGCTTGAGATTATTGCTTGGACGTTGATGGTGTTGTCAGAGGTGTGTCAAATGCTACCGGTGTTGGTGCGTCTGCTTCTCTCCTGTTGGTATCACTCGGCTGGTCGTGCGTGTGTTCCTCTTGTGCTGCTTCCATCTGCGCAGATAGCGGACACAGCAGAGCCCACAGAGAACCCATAACCTTATCAGAGTCTAGTAAGGTACGAAGGCACATCTCGGCCAGGTTTATTGCCCGTATGGACACAATTCAGTTTCCCCGTAGATTACTTAGTCTACCGGGCCTACTACGAGAAAGTGTCCCCGGTCAATGGGACTTGGCTCAGTCAGTGGCGGGACTTTCAGCTGCCCCCTAGGCCGGACAAAGACATCGCCCCAGGGATGCTTCTTATACACTAGGGTACAAACAAGTTACACATCACTCCTGACGTATTGAGGTGCAACCTCTCTACGTAGCAAGATACAACCCCTCTACGTAGTAAGGTGCCGCCTCTCACCTTGTACATGTTGGTTTGAACAAAACAACTCTATCCATCATATTACCCTTTTGCCCCTGTCATTGGGATGGGTCGGCCTGTTCCTTGTTATCTGTGTGGAATGTGCAAGTATGTGAATGTTCTGATCTCTAGTGTTCAGTACCTTTTAGGTACGTATCTTCTTGCAGCATCAGCCCTTTCCTTGCCAGCTTCTGTGAGCAGAGCCTGCCTCTGGCTCACAGCTTAACTTTGCTTTTTGTTAGCAAAGTCTTAACCATTACTTTAGTTCGGGCCTCAGGCCTCATACTGGGCCTTTATCAGGGCCTTCACTTGCTACAGTAACTTACCTATTTGTTTTCCTGATTTATTTATTTTATTTATTTTACTTGAGTTGGTGATGTTACATACAGGTTAGCAGCCTTATTGTCTCCCAAGGTAGTTTTTTTATTAATTCCAAATACATTAAGGTTTTGATCCAGCAAAGCACTTAAGCACATGCTTAGCTTTAAGTCCATACTTAAATGTTTTGCTGGATCAGGGCCACGGGGCCTAATTTTAAAGGCGATGATCACCACAACTCCAAGTAAAAAAAACAGGCATACTTGTGGCACCTTAGAGACTAACAAATGTATTTGAGCATAAGCTTTTGTGGGCTACAGCCCACTTCAACGGATGCATGCAGTGGAAAATACAGTAGGAAGATAGATACACACACACACACACACACAGAACATGAAACAATGAGTGTTACCATACACTCTATAAGGAGACTGATCAGTTAGGGTGAGCTATTATCAGCAGGAGAGAAAAAGAACTGTTTGTAGTGGTAATCAAAATGGCCCATTTTCAGCAATTGACAAGGAGAGGTAAGGAACTGTGTGTGTGGGGGGGAATAAACTTGGGGAAATAGTTTTACTTTGTGTAATGGCCCATCCAATCCCAGTCTAAGTGAAGTCAATGAGAGTTGCAAGTACCCAACACCATTCAAAATCAGGCCCCAGGTTATTTCTTTACTTGATTGCCAGATATTTATTTTCATGAGATTCTCATACAGCTGAAAATATCAGCAATTTCTAACTTCAACATATAGACTATCTTGTCCTGCTAGTGCATCTTTATCTGGCATTAGCAGGACAAGTTCCCGATTGCCAGTTCAGGGAGATAAAAGACTGAGATTTCTTCTGTATTCTGTGTTTTTTATACAATCGATTGTGTGTGTCCCCACAAAAAATGCTCTAAGTGCATTAAGTCGGTGAACTGCGTCCACAGTACCAAGGCTAGCGTCGACTTCCGGAGCGTTGCACTGTGGGTAGCTATCCCACAGTTCCTGCAGTCTCTGCCGCCCATTGGAATTGTGGGTTGAGATCCCAATGCCTGATGGGGCAAAAACAGTGTCACGGGTACATGTTGTCAGGCCCCCCCCATCCCACCCTTCGTGAAAGCAACAGCAGACAATCATTTTGCGCCTTTTTTCCTGGGTTACCTGTGCAGATGCTGTACCACGGCAAGCATGGAGCCTGCACAGCTGACCGTCACCGTAAGTCTCCTGAGTGCTGGCAGACGTTGGACTGCATTGCTACACAGCAGCAGCTCATTGCTTTTTGCCAGCAGATGGTGCATTGCGACTGGTAGCCATTGTCGTCATACTCCTGGGTGCTTTCTTAACTGACCTCAGTGAGGTCAGTCAGGGGCACCTGGGAAGACATGGGAGTGACTCAGTCAGGACATTCTCATCTTCTGCTGAGCACCCAGATGACAATGGCTACCAGTCCTACTGCACCATCTTCTGGCGAGCAGCGAGGAGATGATGATGGCTAGCAGTCGTAATGCAGCATCTTCTGCAGAGCACCCAGGAGATGATGATGTCTAGCAGTTGAACTGCACCATCTGCTGCCAGCCTAAAGATTTGTGAAATAGATGGAGTGGATCAAAACAAGAAATAGACCTGATTTGTTTTGTATTCATTTGCTTCCTCCCTCCTTCCCTCTGTGAAATCAACGGCCTGCTAAACCCAGGATTTTGAGTTCAATCCTTGAGGGGGCCGTTCTGTGTGACAGTTTGTGTTTCTCCTTGATGCAAAGCCACCCCCTTTGTAGATTTTAATTTCCTGTAAGCCATGTCGTCCATCACCCCTCCCTCCGTCAGACAGACAATCGTGTCGTGCCTTTTTTCAGCCCAGATGCCATAGCACTGGGATCATGGAGCTTGCTCAGATCACCATGATAATTATGAGCACTGTAAACACCACGGGCATTATCCTGGAGTATATGCAGAACCAGAACCTGCAAAAGCAAAACCAGGCAAAGAGGCGATGGCAGCGCGGTGACGAGAGTGATGAGGACATAAACATGGACACAGACTTCTCACAAAGTATGGGCCCCGGCAATGTGCACATCATGGCGTTAATGGGGCAGGCTCATGCAATGGAACGCCGATTCTGGGCCCAGGAAACAAGCACAGACTGGTGAGACCGCATAGTGTTGCAGGTCTGGGACAATTCCCAGCAGGTGTGAAACTTTCGCATGTATAAGGGCACTTTCATGGAATTTTGTGACTTGCTTTCCCCTGCCCTGAAGCACCAGAATACCAAGATGAGAGCAGCCCTCACAGTGGAGAAGCGAGTGGTGATAGCCCTGTGGAAGCTTGCAACACCAGACAGCTACTGGTCAGTTGGGCATCAGTTTGGAGTGGGCAAAACTACTGCGGGGGCTGCTGTGATCCAAGAAGCCAATGCAATCAAACAGCTGCCGCTATCAAGGATAGTGACTCTGGGAAATGTGCAGGTCATAGTGGATGGCTTTGCTGAAATGGGATTCCCTAACTGTGTTGGCGCAATAGAACCCATATCCCTATCTTGGCACCGGAGCACCAAGCCAGCGAGTACATAAACCAAAAGGAGTACTTTTCAATGCTGCTGCAAGCACTGGTGGATCACAAGGGACGTTTCACCAACATCAATGTGAGATGGCTGGGAAAGGTACATGACGCTCGCCTCTTCAGGAACTCTGATCTGTTTCAAAAGCTTCAGGAAGGGAGTTTCTTCCCAGACTAGAATAACTGGTGAGGATGTTGAAATCCCTATAGTTACCCTTGAGGACTCAGCCTACCCCTTAATGCCATGGCTCATGAAGCCATACACAGGCAGCCTGGATAGTAGTCAGGAGCTGTTCAACTAAAGGCTGACAAGTGCACAATGGTGGTAGAATGTGCATGTGGACGTTTAAAAGCGCGCTGGTGCAGTTTACTGACTCAGATAGACCTCAGCGAAACCAATATTCCCATTGTTATTACTGCTTGCTGTGTGCTCCACAATCTCTGTGAGAGTAAGGGGGAGACATTTATGGTGGAGTAGGAGGTTGAGGCAAATCGCCTGGCTGCTGATTACATGCAGCCAGACACCAGGGCGGTTAGAAGAGTACAGAAGGGCGCGCTGCACATCAGAGAAGCTTTGAAAACCAGTTTCATGACTGGCCAGGCTACGATGTGAAAGTTCTGTTTGTTTCTCTTTGATGAACCCCCAGGATCCTTGGTTCACTCTACTTCCTTGTAAGCTAGCCACCCTCCCCTCCCCCTTCAATCACCGCTTGCAGGGGCAATAAAGTCAATGTTCCTTCAGATTCATGCATTCTTTATTAATTCATCACACAAATAGGGAAATAACTGCCAAGGTAGCCAGGGAGGAGTGGAGAAGGAGGGAAGCACAAGGCCACACTGCACTTTAAAACTTTAAAATTTTTTGAAGACCAGCCTTCTGTTGCTTGGGCAATCCTCTGGGGTGGAGTAGCTGGGTGGCCGGAGGCACCTCCACCACATTCTTGGGTAGCTGGGGGCTCCAGCAGCAGGGCTTGGGTGGCAATTTAAAGGACCCAGGGTGGCAGTGGCGGTCAGAGCCCCGGGCCCTTTAAATCTCCGCCAGAGTCCTGAGCCTGGGTAGTGGCAGCAGCCACGAGCCCCTGTGGCTCCATCGTCAATATAAAGGGCCTGGAGCTGTGCTGCGGTAGTGGCAGCTGGAGTCCCAGGCCCTTTAAATCATGCCCTAGCCCCAGGGCTCCCAGCTGCCTCTGCCTGGTAACTCCAGGGATGATTTAAAGGCCCTACCTCTTCTGGTTGAGGCCCTGCCCCCTGCTCAGGACGCTGGAGTACCAGTAAGTCCTTTAAGTTACTTTCACCTCTGACTACAGGGGAACCTTTTGAAGTGGCTCAGGGACTATGGTGTACCTATTATTCTGCAAAGCACAGTAAGGCCTGGCATAGCCCAGATGAGAATGCTTGGGTGGCTAACAGGTCAGTTGTGTCAGGGAGCTGATACCTAGTTAAGCACAAGCAGGTCTCCCTCTCATTGGAGGTGGGGGTAACAAGGTGACCCACAGTCCTGGGTACCCCAAGAACCAACATAGAATGACTCTTCATGAGGGAAGAATAGGGCCCTTCATTGACATCTTTCTGGATTTTAGTATGTAGCTATCAAAACATTACGTGCAGGAAAAAGGGCCCTCTGGTGGAACAAAGACAATCGTGGGCTTTCATCCTTTCTGTAAGGCCTATAATAAAACATTTACTGCAGCAAGTTCTAAGCTGTAATTATGGTCAAAGGGTCTAAAAACCATTCTTAGCTCAATCTCTGTCTCTTTAGGGAAAGTGTTGACAAGTGAAGGTCTGTCTCTAAGGTAAAAGGAAGATACTTGAAGGTGCTTTTTGTCAAAAGAAATTAGCAATTGCTGTTTAGGTTTTCAGGAGCTAGGAGCAGCTCTTACCTCAACAACCTTCAATCATGGAATCAAACTAGCTAAGACAGGTACAGCGCAGAGGAAGGGAACAATGAGTGAGAAAATGGCAGGACTCCATATTCACCCCTTTCTACCTCCACACACAATGTACATGTAATGCAACAGGAAACACGCCCACTTTCCCATGTGTTGAGTGGAAGAAGGGAGCGGACATGATCAGAGCTACCCGGGAGGAAGGGCTGAGCAGGGGTCGAAGAGAACTCAGCAATGAGTAAAATGGCTACCAAGACTACAAATGTAAAAATGAATAGGCAATATGAAAGACCAAAAGAGGAGAATAGACAGAGAAGAGAAATGTGAGAGAAAATGGATGGGGAAAAAAGAGGAACAGCAACTATTGTCTCAGGAAAAGGTGAGAAGGAACAGGGAGACAAGACCCTCCCTTGCGCTTAATCCTTCCAACACCAACAAAACAGGTGTAAGATGTAGCCGGAGCCCCTTTCCTTTATCTTCCTCTGTGACTGAGCGCACACTTGTATTCACACCAGACATGCCATCATAATAATCTTGTAATAAACCGCCTGAGGCTTAGGGGTGGCACCAGCCTCTTCATGGGGGGAAGGGGAGCAGTTAACTGAGGTGGGCCTTAGCCTCCCCTCACCATGAGGCCTCTCCCCTCACAAGGCCCTGCCTCCTGGCAAAGCCAGGAGCCGGGCAGTAGTAAGAGCTGCTCAGGGAGCGCAGGCCTCTGTGGGGCATCCCAGACCCTCCACCTTCCCTGGGGTGCACCCCGGGGAATGGGGATACAGGCCAGGAGCTTGCTCTTGGTCACCCCAGCCCCCCACTCAGAGCAGGTAAAGGATCTGGGGGCTCCCCACAGTGGCCCGGGATCCCTGGACAGCTCTTACCACAGCCTGACTCCGGTTTCTGGCCTGGCCAGGGTGCGAGGCCTCAGAGGGAAGAGGAGGAGCAGGGGCGGGGCTTTTGCATGTGTCCCACTTCTGCCTTTTTTAAGGCAGTCACCCTAGTTGGGAGCAACAGCAGCAAAACATTGTGAGACACTTGGGTTGCAGGGCAGGTGGTAACACAACCCCTCACTGATCTAGATTGCACCCCAGAATGTGATATCCTCCCGCTTGTTCATTGCTGTTCCTTCAACACCTCTTCCCTTCTGCCCTGATTTACACCATGTGTCACTCCATTGAAGTAGCTGCACAGAGTGTAAATCAGAGTCGACGATCTTGGGCTCTGACCCAGCATCACATTATAAGCACATACTTAATTTTAAACATGGGAGCATCCTAAGCATCTAATTAATTTTTGCTGGATCAGGGCCTTGGTGTAGACATTTGCACTCATTATGCACACCAGCTGAATGCCAGATTCGTGCAAGTTACACTACTGTATTCTTCACACATTTTCTACTTGAGAAGTGCCCCACAAAACCACTGATGTCTCTGCTGCCATTGGCTTTTAGCCAGCTCACTCCACACCCTTGCTCAGCAGCAGCAGCAGCACAACACGCAGCCAGCAGGGGACCTCGGGGAAGACAGGGTGCCTCATGCTCCTCTACAGTGACCTCTTCGTCCAATTCAGGAACAGCAGTTTTTGATCCTGGCACATGTAATGGCATATGTGGCTTGGAACATTAACATTCATGAAGGCATGGTAGGGCAAGGCAACCAATGTTAAAGTCTCAAAGCTGTATGCCAAGGTAAGTAACAGATTCTATCCTAATGTAATTAAGGAATGATAATCAAACTACAGGAAAATAGGGAGCTGAGAGGGGAATGCAGCCCCTTGCTGGCAAGTTAATGAATGTTTAGAGTCAGAGAACAGATAGTTTGGAGGGGGATGAGAAAGCAAGTTGTGTGAATTAGGACTCTTGTTGTTGTTGCTATTAATGATCTAAGAGATAATTATGGGTATTATGCAGGTAGACTGGCAATGGATTGGCCTAAATCTGTGCCACTTTCAAATTGCCATCTACATCCTGGCAAGAATTTAATTTTAACAACAAAACCGCCAGATGATTTCTTCACTGTTAGATATTTTTCATCTTCTACAGGGTTGTGGAAGATTCTTATTAAGAAGGTGAATTGGGGATTTTTGCCTTCTTTTTAAATTTGGATAAAATCTCTGAGCATTTTTGCTCTTTGGTTAAACTCCTAATTTGTAGGTTATCTAACTGCAAGGAAATATAAGGAAAACCAATATGAAGATTTTAAATATCCAGTTGACTCTCTCACACACACATCCCAAAATCCTCCATTCCTGGAGTCCCAGTCTGTCTTTCTTATAATAATTTATTGCATGATCATAAGTATATTTTAAATAGTCATAGTAAAAATACCTTATACAGTGCTAATTTACTAGGTTGTTTACAAGTAAAGAGTAAATTAGGTTCCCTGCCCCTTTAATCAATGCTTTAAAAATTAATGCAACATGGAGGAAGTCTCCTTCCCAACTAGTGAGTCTCAGATGTAGGTCTGCATATTTTTATCGAGAGGTCATAGTGACAGTAAAATCTTGATTGCTACTCTTGCTCTCGAGTTAATGACTACAGCTCCCAGCATGCCACACTACCTGACAGATTGTCTGTGATTGGCCAGAGCATCTTCTATTTGGAGCTTTGCATGTGGGTGCAGCTGTGTTGGAGGAAGGCAGCCTTTTGCTGGCTATGAAGAAAGGTAAGTGAGGTCTGCTGTGCACTTCAGAGGGAATGGGATTCTTTTTAATATTCAGTTTCCTTCTTCTGACTCAGTTACTGCTGTATTCCTCTCCTAAGCAGCTTCCTTAAAAATGCATGCTTTGCCCTGAAGTATATTTAGAGCAACTTACAACAGTCCTGTGTGGAGAGCCAGGACTTGCTGCTGGATTGAAGATGAGCTCAAAAAGGATCATGCATTATTTTTAAAAAGAAGAATAAAAGAGGGGATTATCACAGTTTTAAGAGCTTACATTCCACACAGCTTAACACTAACTGTTTCATTCTTTCAAGAGAAGTTTGCTTAGCTAGTCCAGCAGAAAACTGGAGTTCCAAAGTGAAAGTGATTTGATTTTTTGATTCACCTGATTTTCTCTTTGAACAAATTTGCTGACGTTTTCTCTCCTATGTCATTGCAAAAGAAAAGACATTGTCTCTGTCTTGCTCTCCCAGATCTAAATTCCAACATCTCTCTCTTCCACTGAAAGATTGCTGCACTTTGCTGCCATGCATGTGTGAGGTATTTGGTTTTCTTGTACTGCAGACTCTTCCAGGAGCATGGAAAGCTTCTCAGTAGAAAGCTGACGTTTGGATATTAGTAAATGTACAATGTCTGCACTAATTTCTGAATGTTTGATCTTGTGCAGATAAAATAAACTTAGGGCCACCCAGGGCTGACCCCATGACATGGAACTGAGAACTACCTAGTTCACTTCATTCCCAATGTGGCCTGGAAAATACCTTTAACCAGTAACAGAAACCAAACAGTCCAACAAGTCTCCATATCCATCCCCTGCCTGCCCCCACCCTCTCCACCAATATTTCTCCAAACTATATCTCCTTGTTAATTGAATTAAGTTACCTCATAACTGATTAAAAACAACAGAACCTGGGGATTAGGGCTCAGCATTGAACTCTTCCATAGGCCTTTAATGTATTGGATTCATATCTCTACTTCTAAAGGACTTTTAGGCAGAAGACGTGTGCAGTGTGAACTCTATTTTAAATACTCTAAGGATTAATTGAACAGCATAATGGAAGGAATGAGAGGGTGTGAGGGAATAGCTGTCTGATGTTTGGATCCTCAAATGTCAGTTCGTTACCAAAGTTAGAAACGAACCGATGCAGCAAATTCAAGATGTCCTCATTTAGAACTTGCTCACTTCTTGAGAAACAAAGAGAATTGCTTTGTGCAGCTAAACTGTCTAACAAAAACGTATTTATGCCATGTTTTCCAGTACACTAAGTGAGATGTGAAATGGCGATGGGGTCCTTTGCTGTGTAACACTGCCCAATAAGTGTCTAATACAATATTTGATTTATTTGTATTTATTTATTCTAAATAAACTCTAAAATACCAAAAAAGCATGTACCACCACCACTTGCAGTGTCTTAACACAAAATTGTACTGTTTGAATGGTTCATGTGTGCTTTTTTTATTTACCTGTCATTACATAATGCAGGCAAAGTGAAATTGCCAGGGAAATAGACTTTTAACTCTTGCCTACAATACTTTGGCCAAAACCACTAATACCACGTTTTCAGTGACTGGAGTGTTCATGAAGATGTCAGATTAATAGCCTGGAGACCAAAGTATGCCATTCACACAGTATTTATGACACAGATAACGGTAGTGCAAAATTTGCCCCTTACCACCTAGTCAGGGGGCATCAGGACTGCTCTGGAGAGACCATCTTTGGAGTGGGAATTGAGCAGAGGTTCTTGATAGTTAGTCTTGACCTCTTTTTTGGATCAGCTACTTTACAGTTTGAGCAAAGTTGCTCCTAACAGAATTTACTGTTACTAAATACATTGCATTTGGTCGTAGGGGTGAGTGGGAAAGGTTTACAGTGTTAAGGTCCCAAGAAGCAAATCACGAATCTTACACTGAATAGTAAGTGTGTTACTCCCCTGTATAATGATTTGGGAGGATTTTCTACTCTCCTTGCAGGAACTCTTTCCTAAAAAAGAAATTGCTAAAACTGGACTCTCTGAGATTCTTTCCAAGGGCAAGTGTTGTTAGAGCCTCAGCAGTACATTTGTTCCTGCAATATCTGAAATGTGCTTTCTCCTTTTTTTCACTTAGGTTAAACTAGTTGGAAACTGCTCCTGAATATTTAACAGTGTAAGCAGTTGTGAGGAAGCAGTTGTTTGATAAAAGAGGGTAGGGGAAAAGATTCATCAATTTCAAAAAAAGTTGTGGCTCTTTTACAAGGCAGTTGTTAAATGGATTCTGCAGCAGGAGATGTATAATTTATAGCATTAAATAATTATGCTGAAGGTATTTAGCTAAAGTGAGCAGGCAAAAGAACACTGTGTCTTTAAAAAGTCAGCCATGAAACAGAAGGCAGTTGGTGCAGCTTGTATGTGGTTCCTAACGTCATGCTGGCTCTGAGCCAGCCTGATCTTATTTCACTGTGTCAAATTGTACCTCCTTATTGAATTCCTTTGCCAGCCTACTTTATGAAAGAAATCCTTGGGGGTTCTTTTGCTGTTCTTGATAAGCTTGTAAAAATGATTTGTTTTAGTTGCTTGTAGGTAGGTTTTTCTTTTTTACTTTTTTCCTAGAAAAATGACAATGTGGTGTAATGTTGCCTAGTGAATGATTTCTGAGATGCTTATAAAATGGTGAATGTGTGTAACTCAGTTTCCAAAATCTCTCCTTGTATATTGCAAAAAAAGAAAGCAACTCTCAACAGATCATCTCAGTAATTAAGCACTGCAAGTTTTTGTCTGTTTGTGTGTGCTGTAAATGAAAATACCACACACCTGCAGCTTTGGTTCTTCTTTTCATCTTGTTTCACTGTATCAGGGGAGAACATTTTGCTAATAGTATAATTGTTGCACTTATCATTTGGCAGTAATCTCCTTAGATGGAGTGAGACGTGATTCGGGGGAATTGTATTAAATGATCTGATCTACAGTACACAAAGGAACACCTTTTTGATTAGTTTGTGATAGTTGTATTTGGTGTTCTGCATCCTGTTAATTATATATTAAATATAGTAATAGTTTTTCAAACAGCGTTTTTAAATGTTAATTTATATCCTAGATTTTTGTAAACTTTACATAGATGTAATGGTTTCCCGTTCTTTTCTCCTTCAAAGGGCTCTGTGACATGTCATAGGCATCCATTAATGCCACAGCAAGAACATCTTGAATATTTAGGTAGTTACCCAGTACTCTGTGAAACAGGAGTGAATTGCTGGGAGGCGGAAAGTCTTGGGTCACCTCTGCGCTTCTCCCATGAACATAAGAGTGGTGCAAAAATATGTACTGCAAAAATATCCCTGCATACTGAGGGGGGAGGAGAGAAGGGAGAATAAATCAGATTTTCTTCAATTTCACTCTGAGTCCCTGCTTCTCTCCTCTGCACTCACTACAGCTACTGAAGACACTTCACTAGCTCAGGAAGGATAGTTGTGTGGGAAAAGCACAGAAGTAGGCCTCAGTAGACATGGATTTAATGCTTGGTTCTGCCACAAACCTCCTGGGTAACCTTGAGTAAATCACCCAGCTCATCTGTGCCAAAGTTTCCCCGTCTGTAAAGTGAGGCACCGATACTTCCTTCCTCACAGGGATGTTGTGAGAATAAATTCTAGGTGCTAGAGTAATGGGAAGGGGGCATAGAGAACCCTATAAATAAGTATTAGAAAGCACTTATTTTGGAAAAGGGTCAAACTGAATGTTCAGTCCCTGTCTGTAGAGCAGAGAGCACCTCTGGAGTTTGCTTATCAGCTTTTTCTAGTTTATAAGATGTTATCAGCTTCTGAGGAAAGCAGGGTCCTAACTGCACTTTTTCTCTCCAAAGGGAAGGTGGTTTTGTGCAGGAGAACACTCATTTCTGTTACGTTATATTTCTCTCTTATATTTACTGATTATTAAACACAGCTTTTTTCCCCCTCCTTGTTGATTAGTTGCTGAACTTAAAGAAACCTCTACCCTCTCCATGCTGTCTGTTGACATGGAAAACAAGGAGAATGGCTCTCTGGATGTCAAAAAGTAAGTGAATTCCTGGGGTATGTTATATGCAGACAAAAAACTAAAACCAGAATTTCTTTAAATTCCTCCATTAGTTTTAATGGTTGAGGGTGGAGGGAACTGGTGTATTTATTGGTTTGCAAGCCTTCCCCATTTGCAGTTGTCTTTATTGCATTCCAGCTGGGAAACAGCGGTCTCAGACATTACATTGGTTAAAGAGGGCATCCTGCTGTGTGTTTTTCAACCAAGACTGGTACAGAATTCCTTTCTGCATTCTGCATGTGGAAAACAAACATAGAGCAAATACGCACCATGTACCTGATTGTTAAGTTCATAATAGTCTATGGGGGAAAATGCTTTGTTCTTCTTTGAGTAACTACCCCTATGGGTACTCCATGCCAGGAGCGTGTGTGCCCGTGCACTTTCGATTGGAAATTTTTCATCAGCAGTGCCCATGGATCTGCACCTATGCCCTACCCATCCTGATGCTCAGGTCCAGAAGTATATAGGGAGGATCTGACCTGTCACTGCTCCAGTTCATTCTCAGCCCATTGCAGCTTCAGTCGGAATATCACAATGTTTGCTTGCTAGCCTTAATCCTGCCTACTTGTTTTCTTCTTTTATTTTTTAGTATTTTCTTTATTTACTTTGCTGTTTTCTTATTTTAATTTCTAGCACAAAATTGTGCTTTCTGGGGCGGGGGATCATCCCACACTTTTGTTTGCAATCAGGACCACCATCACCCTTGGCCTCTGCCGGTTTGTGGCCCTTATTCCTATATAGGTTATACCCAAAACCTCAGGCTACAAACCCTGCCAGACCTGCCACAGGTCTTTTCCCCTCAGCGATGGGCATTTCAGCTGCCTCGGCGCATCTTACATCTCATCAAAGGGTAGGGTCTTCTTCAGCTTCAAGAGCAGATCCAAGAAGCTAAGGGAGGACAGATTGAAACTACTTCTTAAGGCGGGCTCCTTGAGCTTTGAGCTTTGAAACCCCTTCTCTCCCTCCAATACATCAGCATCAGCCTCTCAGGGTGCTCTAGCTTCTTTGGTTCTGGCTCTGATAAACACAGAGGGGCAAGGGGCAGCTTCAGAGGCTTCAAAGCCTTCTAAAAATGAAAGCTACCATTCTCCTGACAGGGAATCTGAAAGAAAGGCAAAGTCACCCCAAAGTCCAGAGAGCAGGGAAACCTCACATCCCAGTATGGGTACTGCCAAGCCTTCCACCTCTTCCAGTATCAACATGCCAGTACCACCAAAAAGACTTCCAGCAGACATACTGAGGAGTCTATTGGCAAGCATCCTAGTGCAGCACCGTCATGGGTACCTCGATTGGAGCCCTCCAAACACAGATTCCTCTTGGTCCCTGCTCTGATACTGTCTCTCTTAGGTTCTAAAGACTGCCCGCCCAAGACTCCATCATCTTCCCATTCCAGCTTCCTGCTCCCCTAGGTATATCTCAAGGATGAGACCCCAGGAGCCAGTTGGTGGTTGTCCCATCAACGTTGGCAGGACCTCACCATAGTGAGCTCGTGAACCCTGGGGCCCTGTGATGGAGCATGTTTTCCATACTCATCCTGAAGGGGTTAATGTAGTCCTATTAGGCTGCAAGCTGGGGGGATAGTTAGACTGAAAGGAAAGCCTTAATTACAGTAAGCTTACCTGTGCAGGAACACGTGGGGCTTCTATGAAGCCAGGGAGCTGATAACAGAAAGGGGCTGCAAGAAGTAGTCTGCAGTCACTGCCGTTGGGAAAGGAGGCGTGTTTGGAGCTATAGAATTTAGTTTGCAGTTACTCCCTGGGAGGAAGGAATTTGGGTGGCAAACCCAGAACTGGGGAGCCAGAAGGAGTAAGAAAGGCACAGGGAAAAGACAGCAAGATTCAGGATGGTGCAGACTTTGGCTGCTGATTAGAGGGTCCCTGAGCTGGAATCTGGAATAGAGGGCAGGCCTGAGTTCCCCTACCAGCCACTAGGGGAGTGACACCATTGGGGCAGTGAATGAGAAGAGTTCCTTAGACTGTAAGAAAAAACGTTGATACCCTAGAACGGGAGGACTATAGTGACCAGGCTGGTGGGCCAAGCCATGAAGGCAGAGCACCCTGAGTAGCACCTCAGAGAGGCAGTGCAGCAAGGTGTTCAGTGAGCAGCAGAAGGGGGCTTTGGACCTGAAAAGAGCTAATCCCCAAGAGGAGGCACCTCAAGCAGTGAGTAGAGCATGCTGTGGCAGACCCCTGATAGTGATCAGCTGTACAGACTGCTGTCATGCAGTGGGGCTCACCAGAACAACAACCACTGGTACCTAGGGACCCTCTTCTCCAGCCAGACCCTCCTGGGGCGCAAGAGTTAAGGTCAGAGGAGGAGGTATCTCCTCAGTGAAGTCCTCCTCCTCCACAGATAGGGCTGTTATGCCCCCTCCATCATCCCATGTAGATGACTTCAAGACCTTCCAAGAGCTAATGAAGAGAATATCAGAGTCCCTGCAGATCCACTTGGAGAAGATATAGGAACCTCAGCACCCCTTGGTTTGCATATCTTCCCTTAAAGAAAGATTACCTTGCCTAGCAATGATGCTCTGCTGTTACCAGCCTGTACAATATGACAGACTCTAGTGATCATCCTGCCTACCTGCAAAAGGGCTAACAAAAACTACTAAGTACCAGCCAAGCGTTCAGAGTATCTCTTTCTCCCATCCCATCTCAAACTCAACACTGTTAACAAACAAAAATAGTACTGGTCCAGATGGACCCTTCACGATAAAGAGCTCAAACCCCTCACCTTCTCAGCTGCAAGAGCTATTCCTCAGCTAGCAGCAACTGTACTTCATTAGATCCAGAGGAATTGTTTGTTGTCCTCAATTTCCAAGATGAGTATTTCCATATGGCTTGTAATCCAGCTCACTGATGAGACTTATGGTTTGTTGTGGGCAACAACCAGGGCAACAACATTGCCAGCACTAGGTTCTTCCCTTTGGCCTTTCAGCCAGCAAGAGAATCTTCACAAAAGTCCTCTTGGTCATCACAATCCATCTTCGACAAGTGAGAATCATCATCCTCCCCTATCTGGATGACTCACTCTTCAAGGGTTGCTCCTTCCTCTAGGTACAGTCAGTAACCAACAAGGGCCTACCCTTCTTCCACTCTTTGGGACTTCATCTCAATTCCAGAAAGTCTGTCTTGATACTAGTCCACACATAGACTGCATTGGAGCCACTCTAGACTGCAGCTGCCAGAGCATACCTTCCCCCCCCAGACAGGTTCCCCACAAAGTCACTCTCATTGCTACACTACATCAGAGCCCCCAAACCACAGCAAGCGCTTCAACTTTTGGGACAGAGGGCTGCTTGTGACACTCCATGCAAGACTGGACTTTTGGCGTCTTCAAACTTGGCTCAAATCTGTCTATACTCCCAACAAGCACAAGCTGTCTGTTTCTCAGAGTCCTCAACTCTTTCAACTCTGTGTGGGAGTTCCATTCTTGCTCTGACCTCCCACAAAGATCATCACTATTTGCCTCCATGTTAAGTTAGGGTACCCACTTTCAGAACTGCACAGCTCAAGGCAAATGGACTCTTGCTCCAATCAGCATCCTCGAACTCAGAGCAGTTTGATATGCTTGCTAGCGTTGCCTACCAAAGACCAAAGATTCTCTGAGTCAGAGTAATGACAGTCTACAGAGCGGTCTGTTTACCATGTAAATTGCCAAGGAGGGCAAGATCCAGAGCCTAGTGCATCGCCCACCACGTAGACATCAGAGCCATTTATCTGACAGGCCAGAATTCAGTCCTGAATTTTCACCTAAAATGTGTGTTCTGCACTGTCCAGCCCTCTCCAGGACAGTTTAGATATCTTAGGTCCATTGCCCCCGTAAGGGAATCAGTATCCAACAGTTTGTTAATTCAAATGGAGAGTTACCCACACAATTCAGTTTAAACACAATACTGGATTAGTTTGGATTAAAGATTAAAAAAGTTTATTTAACTACAAAGGCATTTTAAGTGACTACAAGTTCCAGGCATTAAAGTCAGAAATGGTTACAACAGAAATAAAGATAAAACACTTTCTTGTGCCAGAACTTAATAAACCAGACTTGGTCAAGGTGAAATCTGTACCACATGTTCCCAGGAACATTGCTGACCAAATTCTCAGGCCAGGATCTGCTCCCAAAGGTTGTTTCTTTTGTTGTCTTAGGTGAAAGAGAGAAAGTCGACTAGGAGGAGATACCTTGGGGTGTTTTTGCCCCTCACTTTACTGTTCAGTCCCCTTTTGAAATGGATTTTCCTGAGGGTTACCACTAGGTAAAGTTCACTCCCACTGTGAGGCTGGAGTCATGGAGTGTTGAGGTGAAAGAGGTTTCATACTGTTGTTTGCTGTTCATGCTGTTGTTTGCTTGTTCTTTTTGTTCCTGCCCCCTTCCTTGCCAATAAATGGCCACTTGAGAGGTTTTTGCTTACCAGCTTTGATGACATTTGGCTAGAGGTGTCATTTTGTCCTTTGTCTTTGAGAAACTGATTTACCCAGACTTACCTGCTAAACACGCTTCAGACCTCATTTCAGGTTATGTTTATAACTTTACATAGAATGTTACTACAAACATTTTACCATGATATTATTGACCAGTGAGTTCTTAGGTTTTAAATGATACCTCACAAGGCATATTATGTAGACAGATTATTACAGTACTGTGTGGGTGTGACTACAGTGGTGTCTTCGGTCACCCCCACACTATTTGGGTAATTGGGAGTATGTTCTAGTCAGAAAACCACGACTGAAACCTTACCGGCAAAAGTGGAAGCGTTTGCAATCCTGGTGCGCAGAGCAGCCACTTTGCCCTTCTGAGTCTCTCCACACGTACATGCTTGATCACTGGCTAAATTTAAAAACTATGGTCCTGTCTCTGAGCTCCAGTAAGGTCCACCTAGCTGCCATTACAAATTTCTGCTCACCGGTCCAGAGATGTCTAGTATTCACACATCTTCCTGCTGCCAGGTTTATTAAGGGCTTCTCTAACCATTTTTGTAACATACAAAAACAAACTACACCTTGGAACCTTAATGTGCTTCTCACTGCCTTGAGAAAACCCCCATTTGAATCCATGTGGAGCTGTTCCCTTGTTCAGTTACCTCATTCCTCATAGTCATTGTGATGTTCCCCTGGTGTTATTTGGACCGGTGATCTGCTAGGTCACTGCAGTCCTTGACTCTGGGAGTTAGCCTTACTCTGCTCTGCTGTGAGAACCCCTACTCCTGGGCTGTTCATGCACAGCCTCTGGCATGTAAGCTGCTTGGATTGTGCAACCAAATTACACTAGCCAATATCTTCAGTCCCAGACACAACCCTAGGAACCTCTGTCTTGCAATGTCCAGTTACGCCTGCTGGATGCTGCAAGCTTATATGAGTTTGTCAATTTAACAAAGAAATTGATATGTACCAGGCTAGTTATCCCGAGTAGAGTCTCTGACACGCTTCAAACCAAATGCACTGCTTCAGGTAGAATAAACAAACAGATTTATTAACTACAAAGATGGATTTTAAGTGATTATAAGTCAAAGCACAACAAGTCAGATTTGTCATTTGCTCAAATGAAATAAAAGCAAAATGCATTCTAAGCTGATCTTAATGCTTTCAGCACCCTTGTAAACTTAGATGTTGGCTGGTTGCCCTGCAGCCAGGCTCTCCCCTTTGATCAGCATTTCAGTCGCTTGGTGGTGATGTCTGTAGATGGAGGTGGAAGAGAGAGAGAGAGAGCATGGCAAACGTCTCTTCCTTTTATCATGTTCTTTCTTCCCTCTTGGCTTTGTCCCCCTCCTTCAGGGTCAGGTGAGCATTACCTCATCGTAGTCCCTGACTGACCAAGGGAAGGGGGATGACTCACTCAAGACTCCACCAGATCCTTTGTTGCTGCCTAGGCCAGTGTCCCTTGTTTCTAGGAGACTTGGCTGGCTTTGTCCCATACATGCCCTGATGAGGTGTGAACTGCCCCTCTGTTCCTGGAGAGTTTTGCCTAGGCTTGTTTTAAGACATGAGGCCATATTTTTAGCCTCATAACTATATACATGAAATTACAACCTATAACATTTCTATAACAACAAAGCCCAGTGCATCATGAGCCTCCCAAAGACACCTGACCTGACAAACTTCTCATTGGATACCACGCAATCCTATTATAAGAATGAACATGGGGATGCAGGGTGTTCCCCCGAGATACAGAGTGTTACAATCATCACCTTGGCCAGAAGGGTAGGGGAACTGGGAGTACTTATGGGGAATATCCACTCTACATGGTATTCTACCAGGACAAGGTAACCTTATATCCCCATTCTTGTTTCTTACCTAAGATTTCATTAGACTTCCATATAAACAAAGACATTTAGTTACCACTTTTCTACCCAAAACTTCACACCTCATGGGAGGAAACCAGTCTTCACATTTTGGACATGAGAAGTGCTCTTGCCTTTTATCCCGATAGGAGTAACCTCTTCAGAGCTTCTCCCAGACTTTGTCGCCTTCTCAGAGAGAGTGATGGGATGTTCGATTTCCACCCAAACACTATCTAAATGGGTTTCAGGATGCATTTTAGCATGTTACAAAGCTTTGGAAAGGCATCCACACCTAGGGTCACTGCCTATTCCACTAGGGCACAATCCACTTCTGTAGCCCTACTTAAGAACTTACCCATCATAGACATTTGCAAGGGCACCACCTGGTCACCTGTGTGTACCTTTTCCCAGCACTGTGCTATTGTGTATGCTCCTAGGGTAGATACAGCCACTGGTCATGCTGTTCTCCAGTATGTAGTGAATCCGCTGACTCAGAAGCATAAATCCTATTGCCAGTAGATGTTCCTAAATCCCTTTTGAAAATGAAATTCAGGCTCCTAAATCATTTCAGTGTTGCACTGCTGAGCACAGCAACGCCTACCTACCTTTAAAATTCTGGGCCTTAATCTTTGCAGTTCATTGCACTTTTCTTTTCTTATTTATGTTTGCTGTTCGCATGACCAGTTGTATAGAGCTTTCATGAACTTGTTTGTACAAATGCTGAGAGTAAGCACCTAAAGTTGCAGTTACACAGCACCTTCCATCCTTACAACCAGGGTTTGAAGAAGAAGATAGCATGAGGGGAGCTCCTCCTCTGTTGAGGAAGTGAGAACTGCTCAAGCAGGGACTCAAAAGAGGGGTAGTTGGCAGGCCAGGTACCTGCCTGAGGCTTCCAGGCTTCCTGCCAGTGGGTGGCACAGCAGCCTGATGGGAGAAGTGTCCCAGCTGGGAGGCACCTATCCACCTGTTCCAAAGAGTGTTCTGTTCCCCTGCTAGCTTCTGTGCTCATCCAGAGATGATGGTAGGTGGAGATGATACATATATTTGGTGCAATGTCTTGTCTGAAATAACGTAGTTCCAACTTTCCTGTCTAAAAACCTCTAGGACCTGCTATTTTTATTCCTTTTGACATCAGTGCAGGTTCTTCACCCTGGTCAAATCTAAATAGTGGCACTGGTTGGGACAATAAGCTGCGTACATGCGTGTACACACACAGACACATACTTTGGCTCGGTTGGCTGCAGGCCTGTTGCTTGGGGACATAAACTGCTTTCAGACACATTCCTTCTCATTTCCCCCAAAGGAAATAGACTGCACGGTGATGGACACGATATAAAACCAGGTAGAT
Source organism: Chelonoidis abingdonii (assembly GCF_003597395.2). Lineage (NCBI taxonomy): Eukaryota > Metazoa > Chordata > Testudines > Testudinidae > Chelonoidis > Chelonoidis abingdonii. Next base: position 29,638,434 of record NC_133775.1, read on the forward strand.
AAATTAGATAAATGGTTCCTAATCTCTCCCCACATGCTCCATCTCATCGCTACAAGATGATGATGCAACACCTTATTACCACGTAACATCAAGACCTTTGATGACAGCTATCAAAACTGGTGAGCTTCCCCTCCTACTTAGATTTACTTTGAGCACTGGTTACAGCACAGCAATATGCATTTATGCAGTAACTATACATCAATCATACCATGTATGTCCATTCGGAAACCACCCTCAATTAGAAGCCTCACCTTTGCCATAGGTGTTGCAGGGGGAAAGTAATCAAAACAAGGACAGCTTATATTTAATTATTTTCCCTTTTCATTCAAATGGTAGAGACCCAGCTACTAATTGAAGGTGGCTATTTAAAGCTGGTGGATAATGTAATTAAATTGAACAGAAGCTGTGGTTTCCAAGTGAATGTATACAATATGTGTGTGCTTATGTACAAAATAAGCATTTGGCACTATGTTAAAGAGGTTATAAGTAGCTTTAGTAAAAGCTGTTTTTTCAAGATGCTGCTGTATCTTTCCAGACCTTTTCTGCTTCCACCACATGATGGCAATAAAGGCACAATACACAGATCATGGTGAAAAGCAAACAGGCCACAACTTTATTCGTAATCAGTGCATCTGGTACTGGGCAATTCAGCCTGTCAGGTCATAAAACGCCAGCCTCTTTAAGGTTTTAAGGCACCCTGTGTGCCGGACATAAACACGTATTTATGGCTTAAGCTATGATTCTCGCGCGTTCCCTTTCCTTGTCTAAAGAATTGAGCTTTGCGCAATTATAAGGCAATGAGGAAGCTGTTCAATCCGGAATCTGGGAGCCAAGAAAGGTTACAAATGCAGTCAGTCTCAATTGGATTCTGCCACACTCCTTCCAAGCTTTCAGTTCTGTAGTTTTTTAAACCATCTCTCACTTGAGGTCCAGCAAGATGCTGCTACTTGTGAGACAGGAGCCTGCATTTACTGGGACCAGTTAATCACCAGTGTAGCTCCATTGAAGTTAGTGTATTTATAACTGGCATGAGTCTGGACCGTTGTGCATAAATATTTAAGAGCAATAGCATGGAGAACTAAAACCCAAAAATAAAATGTTTTAAAACACGCCTTGAAGCACAATAAGCTTGATATTAAAAGGTATTTGTTAGTAAACAAAATGTTAATAGGCATTTTTGCACATTAAATCTTTTGTTTGCTATATAGAAAGAATATGGAAAATTAAGCACTTTTAAAATTCACCATACTTTTTTAATGCTCAATTTTTATTTTAAGTGGCGCGATGATGCAGATTGGAAATGTGATGTGAGAGGCATATTCTGCACCTTGGGGAAAATGCAGAGGTTTATGTAAAAATCTTAAACTAAAATGAATTCTGTATTTAAGAGAAATACTGCAAGTATTCTGCAGTACGCATCTCAGTTAGCAAATCCTTTGTTTGCAGTGAATAATATCTTACTCCACAAGTAGCCCCATTGAAATCAGTGGGTCTGTTTGTGAAGGGCTCTCAGCCTGGCCCTTAACTTACTGTGGTTTTTGGGCTATTGCTGTGGAATGCTTTTGTATTATATTTAATGAGTGACAAAACATTTTAAAGGGGCTAAAATCCTAATCTGTAAGCAATGTTACCATGCAACTCCAAAGATCCAGAATTCTGTTGTCATATACAAATATAGACCCCAGGAGTCAGAGAAGCAACAGCCAATCACGCAGCTTGGAGACCCCCAAAGCACTCAGTGAAGATTGAGCCACCATCTGCAATTCTGCCCCTGTTTTTTGTGGCTGGTCAAAAGCAGTTAGGAGACTGTGGACCCTGTGCTGACAGAGATGATTACCGCCTCTTTCTGTGAAATCGATCTTCCTGCCACTCTGAAATGCACAGTGGTCTAGCGTTGCTGCCTGACTAAGCCCGCGCAAGATGGAAGTGGTGATAGTGGGAAGAGGGACCTTTGGAAGAATAGGCCAAAATCAATCTCCTGAGCACATCTCCTGGTGCCCAGCATGCTGTTTTGACTCTGTCCAATACTGGCCACAATCTGCAACTTGAATCTCTACTGTCAAGGCCCAAAATGGACTTACTTAGGCTTTGCTATTTTAGGGATCACATAGCTCCCTAAGACCACAAGCAACCACTATAGTCATCAGGAATGGTGGAGCCCTTCTGCTACTATGGTGATGGGGGCCGTATAGATATCTAGACAGATACTTTTGCTGTGGTAAGCTAACACGCATCGGGGCAGGGATTAGACCTTCTCAGCAGCAGAAACTCCCTTCCATCACAGTGATCCTGAACCTCACGAGTTTTGAGGTCAGATGCAAGATTCACCACTTGAGCATTGCTTTCCCTATTAGCAATCCAAACATAGCTCAGTATAGACAGATGCAGGAAGAGATGAGAGAAGGAAAAGTGAAGTAAGAGAATTAATTTTTTAAATTTCTAAATCCTCTCCAAAGATAGTACAGTCTTCTTGAGTACTTTTATGCCCACATAAGCTTTGGTAGCCTTTGCATTCCATAGTGACGAGTGAATTATAAATACATAGATATGCATATATGTGCTGGGCACCTCGGATTAGACTCCAAGGCTAAAAACTGCCCAAAGATGAAAGATACTGTAAATGTACTTGTCTTTCATGTTCAAACTAAAGGAAACTAGAGCAGTAAGTCTCTGGGCCAGATTTCTGACCTGGGACACATGCATGCAAATCCCACTGGTTACAATGAGATCTTGGGCAGCGTATCTAAAGGCTGAATTTTGGCTTCTAATTATTTATATTCTTATTCAAAATATGTATTATAAAGACCTTTGGCTGTGGCTCTGTTTCTCTCTTGGGAACCCCTTTAATCATTTGAGACCGTGGAAGTGTGTTGCCTGATTTCAGAAATATATATATAAATTAGTTCTTGTTATTTCCTCATTGATGCTACAACTGAGCCATTGATAGGGATGGCACAGTTAAAATGGAAAATATCTGTGGCTGAACTTCTTTTGTACATTGAAAGCTGTAACTGTAGAAGCATTTTATAAAAGCAGGTGTTTCCTGTGAGTGACTGCTTGCTGTTCATCTGCTTAAATTACTGGATGAAAGCCAGAGTCAAGCTAGTTATGTGCAGGTTTTATTAACAACTTGCATAGCCCAAAAGGTTATCTGAGATAAGAAGGTAGGTTAGGGATAAGCAATGCTGTCTAGAGTCACTCTGAATTAATAACTAATGGATAACATTCTGAATGATTTGTTGTTTCTGATGCTGCTGAAAGCAATTGGCTGAGGTCAGCCACAGAAAGGAATCAGTTCTGACTGTGTTTAACAGATGTTTTCAAGGATTCTTAGCTGATTAGAAAATCCATAGATTTGTTAAATCTTAAAGGCAATGTTGAAAGACTTGGATAATGGGAGCATGTAGAGTGCTTAACGGTGCAGATGTATCCCTGATTCATAAGAGAGTTTATGTATATAGTCCATTGGGGATATGCACATTGGAAAATACTGAAATCATCTGAACAGAGTGTGGTAGGAGAAAACAAATAGCAGACCAAGTCTTGGGAGACTAGTGTTCAATCCCAAACTTGGTACGTTTTGTGCTCCAAGGCCAGTAGGAGGCTGGGGAGAGCTGTGAAGGCAGTGTGTTCAGCCCCTGCATGAGGAGGAGTCTTTATTGACCCCGTCTGGCAAATTTGAGGACTAGTGTTAATGTATTCTCAAGGGAGAGGAATCCTGCCTTTCTCTGATGTCCTTGACACTGGGTCTTTGAAGTGGGGAAGAATGTGAGTGACTGTCATTTTTTTTTAAGAGGGTCCTGGAGGATGCCTTCCTCTGGGGGAAAGAGTACATGGGTTGCACACACAGAAGCAGCATACAATATGCATACATATAGTGATTACCTGTCTAAATTTGCATTTTGTAGTTCAGTAGAGAATGGGAGACCTCCTGACCCTGCTGACTGGGCTGTCACTGATGTCGTAAATTACTTCAGAACAGCAGGATTTGAAGAACAAGCCAGTGCTTTTCAAGAACAGGTAAATGGGATTGGATTGACTGTCACTGCCCTTTGACTCCTCACATTTTCATTATACGGGCTGGTTGTACAAAGGTTAGTGCATGATAAGTCTCCTAGAAAGGGAACATTCGAGGTAGCAACCACTGGGATTATCATCTTTGAACAATATCCTCATTTTACAGGACATGCACTGTAGCTAGAGGAAGGCTGCTCTTGTGATCTAAGCATTAGACTGGGAGCTGAAGAATCTGAGCTCTATTCCTGTCTTGGCCACAGCCCTTTCTGTGTAATCTCAGGAAAGTCACTTAAACGCTCTGTGCCTAAGCTTCACCTTATGTAAAATGGGAATAGTACTTCCCTACTTCCTAATGGTGTGGGGAGGATAAGTTTGTTAATGTTTATAAAATGCTGAATTTCTCAGAAGGAAGGTGCTATCAAAAAATTATGTCCACAAGTCCAGTTGCATGCTGCTTTGTTGCCTGGGAGTCTTGCTCTCTTGGTTTGAGGAAAAGCTCTTTGATTAAAGTCATTACAAGTAATCAGGAAACAGAGAAATTGAATGTAGAGGGGAAAGCAGTGGCCTTCTTGCATAGCAACAGCACATTGCTCTGCCACATGAACATAAGAACGGCCGTAATGGGTCAGACCAAAGGTCCATCTAGCCCAGTATTCTGTCTTCCACAGTGGCCAATGTCAGGTGCCCCAGAGGGAACAGAACAAGTAATCAAGTGATCCGTCCCCTGTCACCCATTCCTGGCAAACAGAGGCTAGGGACAGCCATCCCTGCCCATCCTAGTTAATAGGCAGTGATGGACCTATCATCCATGAATTTATCTAGTTCTTTTTCTAACCCTGGTATAGTCTTGGCCTTCACAGCATCCTCTGGCAAAGAGTTCAGCAGGTGGACTGTGCATTGCATGAAGAAATACTTCCTTTTGTTTGTTTTAAACCTGCTGCCTATTAATTTCATTTGGTGACCTCTAGTTCTTATGTTATCAGAAGAAATAAATAATACTTCTTTATTTACTTTCTCCACATCAGTCATGATTTTATAGACCTCTTTCATATCACCCATTCGTTATCTCTTTTCTAAGCAGAAAAGTCCCAATCTTTTTAATCTCTCCTCATACCGCTAATAATTTTCTTTGCCCTTTTCTGAACCTTTTCCAAGTCCAATATATCTTTTTTGAGGCAGGGCGACCATATTTGCACACAGTATTCAAGATGTGGGTGTACCATGGATTTATATAGAGGCAATATGGTATTTTCTGTCTTATTATTTATCTCTTTCTTAAAATTTCCCAACATTCTGTTTGCTTTTTTGTCTACCACTGCACATTGAGTGGATGTTTTCAGAAAACTATTCACAATGACTCCAAGATCTCTTTCTTGAGTGGTAACGGCTAATTTAGATCCCATCATTTTATATGTATAGTTGGGATTATGCTTTCCAATGTGCATTACTTTGCATTTATCAACATTGAATTTCATCTGCCATTTTGTTGCCCAATCATCCAGTTTTGTGAGATCCTTTTGTAGCTCTTAGTTCAGTCCAAAGCAGGCTGCAATCTTGAGTAGTTTTGTATCTTCTACAAATTTTTCCACCTCACTTTTTATCCTTTTGTCTGGATCATTTATGAATATGTTGAGTAGTACTGGACTCAGTGCCAGCCCATGGAGGACACTGCTAATTACCTCTCTCCATTCTGAAAACTGATCATTTATTCCTATCCTTTGTTTCCTACCTTTTAACCAGTTACTGATCCATGAGAGGATTTTCCCTCTTATCCCATGGTAGCTTACTTTGCTTTAGAACCTTTGGTGAGGGACCTTGTCAAAGGATTTCTTGAAAATTTAAGAGTCCTGTGGCACCTTATAGACTAACAGATGTTCTGGAGCATGAGCTTTCGTGGGTGAATACCCACTTCGTCGGATGCCCATTTCATATTCAGCCAAGAACACTCATGCTCCAAAACATCTGTTGGTCTATAAGGTGCCATAGGACTTTTTGCTGCTTTTACAGATCCAGATTAACACGGCTACCCCTCTAATACTTGAAAATCTAAGTACACTATATCCACTGGATTCCCCCTTGTCCAACATGTTTGTTGACGCCCTCAAAGAATTCTAGTAGATTGGTGCGGCATGATTTCCCTTTACAAAAACCATGTTGACTCTTCCCCAACAAATTATGTTTGTCTGTGAGTCTGACAATTCTGTTCTTTACTATAGTTTCAACCAGTTTTCATGATACTGAAGTCAGGCTTACCAGCCTGTAATTGCCTTGAGAAAGATGTTGGAGCTTCACTTGTTGGGCTGTTGGAGGGGAGGCACAAGAACTGGTATGCTTTTTATCTCAGGGGAAACAAGGTGATGGCTGGAACAGCCTGCTCCTACAGCATTTCTGCCATCTGAATAGAAGCAGTGAAGCTAAAGGTGACACTTCCCCCTTGGATGAAAGGTTGCACAGTAGCTGTCTTGATCTGACAGGGCAGGATCAGTGAAGAAGAATCAATTAAAAAGGTAGCCAGGGACTGATCACTCAGTAAGCTGTTAATGCAATATGGATCCTTTCTCCTACAGGTCACTGTTTCATGGTTCAGTGCCGACAAAAGTCACAACAATGACCTAAAGTCAAACAAATAACAATGTTGTCTTCTGCGAAAATCTTCTCTCCATAATGAAGATATGGGAACGTACCTTCTTGGAAACAGTTTCATTTTTATTCTCTGCATCCTTTGAGGGGATGTTTTTCTTAAAAGCTGCTTATTTCATTTTGTTGAGAATCTGATAAATTACAAAATATTGGCCAGATAGAAATTACAGCTGTGAAAACTGCATAGTAATATTTTCTTCTTGACTTTCTATTTCTGCCTATTTTCTTTGCTTGATTTTGGAAAAATTGTAAAAATCAATGTTTTGTGCAGCTGATAAGAACAATTTTGAAGGGGAGGATAGAAATCTGGACTTTTTATAAACCATATTTTTAAAATATCATACAATTCAGCAACCACCTTTTTAATTTGGCTTAAAAGATATATTTATAGCATGCAGGTTTTAGCAAAGATTTAACAGATTTCAGGACCTGTAGGCTGCCTTAGCCTGTTACATTATGATGTACCTGAAATCTTTGCACTAAAAGACTTTGGTCATTTAATGGCGATGGTTCTTAACTTTGATACAAAACTTCTGTCTCTCACCTCATCCATCCATCCTTTCAGGACCTCCATAAGGGGTTTGAAACGTTGCAGCTCTAAACTCTTCCTCTCACAGACAAGAAGCCTATCAAAATTCCGTTCTAGCCTTCATTTGGCATAGCGTCGTCCAGTGCTACAATGAAATGCAGGCTTTCCAAAAAAAAAAAAAAAAAAAGTGGCATTCAAAAAGGAATAAAATTAGCTTCTTGCTACTGAATTAATCTAGCTGACCTTAAAGCCTGAGAAATTAAGTCCCAGCTGATGATGATTTATGAGTGCAGCCGGGTGGCTAAATTTAGTCTCATTCTTGAGGAAAAAAGCCTTGTTTGGGGTAATTCTCTGGAAGGGCTCGAGGAGCCTCTTTCTACAGCTGCTGCTAACTGTTCAGCATATTTTACATTTAAAGATGAGGAATTGGACAGACAAGAGATTTGACTGAGTCTGTTATTTCTCTAACACCATCAAGAACATCACCTGTGACTTCTTTCCTCCACCCCACGAAGAGTGGTTTTATGATTAAGAAAGAGACAGTCTAAGGAGTCAGGGACTCTGGCTTTTTGTCCTCTGACAGACGTGCCTAGGTGAGTTCAGTCAAGAATCTTATCCTTTCTGTGCCTCCATTGCCTTGTCAATAATGCAGCAGGAATAATTGCCAACTTTACTGCACTCTTGTGAGGCTGACTCTCAAGAATATCTGCAGAGCTTCTGAGATGACCTGATGGAAGGCAGTATAGAAGTGCTAAGTGCTGTTTTTATTATGATGAAGGTAGGACAGCTGTTGTGGTTTTCGGAGGAAAGTTGCAAGTTCAGGTTCCATTTCTCTGTGTGTGTTTTTGTTAAATATTGGATCTCTGCAGGTCCTCAGATCTTTATCATCAGGAACCCAGCTATGGCAACACAGAGGGATCCCTAGCTGTGCTGACATTGGCTGCTGCTGCCGGCTATCCTCTGTGAAATTGCGCTAGGAGTTAATGCTATCTCAGGACTTTACATCCTACTTATGTACTCACCTGAGGGCAGGACTGGTCAGGCACGCATATAATGTGGCTCTCTCCCCCCCATCCCTAGCCACACACACTTGTAAGGGGAAAGTGACTGTGTGTTTGTAGTGGAAAGCATCCCACATAACTCCTTGCCTTACCTTTGCCATGGAAAATTGGTCTCCACTATACTGCTTCCATTAAGTAGAGGGAACATGTGGGCCATTCTTTTGTATAGTGGTTGGCTACAACATATGTATTAGGGAATTGTTAGAAAATGTGATTGCTTGTTTTGTTCTCGAATCCCACCTTTTGCATAATAGTAACTGAGTCCGTGCTTTTTTGTAATGAGATGTATAATACATTTCTTGATACGCATCCATAAAATACACTGATAAATGGCTCCAAGCTGCTTTAAAACCTGAACGTGTCTTACAGATGAGGAAAAAGATCTGAGGAAGAGCTCTGTGAAGCTCAAAAGCCTGTCTGTTCTACCAACAGAAGTTGGTCCAATAAAAGATATTACCTCACTTCCCGTTGTCTCTCTCAGATGAATAAAAGACATTTAAAAAAAAACTGTGTATTGTGACTACTAGTGTAAGTGGTTACTTATAAGGTGATTATACTTCTGCTGTATTATTAAATCTTAATATCTCTCTGATTTCAGTGGATGTAAGTCTATTTCAGTGGAAGAAGTTACTATAAAAAAGTGAAAATAGCAAATTAGCAGGGAACGGGGTTGCTGTAACTGAGAGGGAGCTGAGGATAGAGGGGAATTAGAGAAGCAGGAAGATGCAAAATATGGAGACAGAGAATCTGAGCCATAAACATTCTGAACAATTGGCTCAAAGAGCAAGGCACTAAAACAGACTGCAACACATTGCAAGGCTGAATTCGAAGAGCTTTGCTAGTATGTCTGCATTGCTTCAGCAGATGAAAACACAAGTCCTGACAATGCAGCTGCTGTGTGTGGGTGACTTGATGTGTGTAGCCCTGTGCCACATGTTAACGATTTTGTATATTTAACAGAGAAAGCAAAACTTTCAGTGCCAGCTACCAGAAACAGTAATAATATTCATGGCTGTCATGTAGCCAGAGGGTTATATTTCAATAATGCAAAATTTGACTCTTCATAACCAATGTCACAGCACCTTAAGCAATGAGATTGCGGTATGCAAATGAACTGAAGTCCTCAGCATGGTTATTAGCTGACTTATCTCTGATGTCACAATCCCCACTCCAACAAAGGCCTCTTCATAGCTATCCTGAAAGCAGACTGTTGTTGGAAAATAGCTCGTTTTCCATGTCTCTCTCTAATGAAGATACCTTAACAAAAACATGGAGGAGCACAGAGAGATATTTTGTAAATCACTTTAATATAAACATGTTTTCTTTTTAAAAAAATTGTGATATTACTCAACAGTATTAAACTTGAGGGACAGCGAGAGTGCCAAGAGGAATTAGAGTTTCACTGGATTGCCAGTGGTTGCTGAAGACAGAGACTGAATTTTGCTGCTGAGGACACTTTGACGAGATGGTGAATTATTATGACATTCTGGGAGTGCAAAGAAATGCCTCTGCAGGTGACATTAAAAAGGCATACCGAAAACTGGCATTGAAGGTGCACCCTGATAAAAACCCAGAGAACAGAGAGGCAGCAGAGAGGAAATTCATACAAGTCTCTAAGGCATATGAGATTTTATCTGATGCCAAAAAACGGGATGTCTACGACATGTCTAGTGGAGGAGCTATAAGTGAAAAAGACAGAAGAGGTAGAGGTGAAGGTGGAGGGAAAGGTAGAGGTAGAGAGAAAGGCAGGGGTGGGAGTCACTTTGATTCTCAATTCCCATTCAGTAACTCCCACACAGATGTGTTGAGAGGAATGGACTCCTTTACAGTGAAACTCTGGGATGATCTACTTGATGGAATTTCTGGCATTCGGCGAGGACTCCATGGAAGAAGAAGCAGAAGTAGTGAAGGATACTCTGTCTCTATTGCTGGAGTGTCTCCTATTTCAGGGACTGGATTTACTTCATTTGGTTCCCAGCGAGTTGGAGGTTGCTCTTCATCCTCCATCATGTCACTGAACAACAGTGGGAAAGGCAACTTCAAATCAGTCATAACGACCAGCAAAATAGTTAATGGCATCAAAATCACTACAAAGAGAATTGTGATGAATGGGGAAGAAAGAGTAGACACCATTATTGACCATTAAAATTCTCAAAACAATTGGTAAGAGGCAGCTACTATACTTGGATAATGAGATATTGAAAACACACATTTATCAGAAATATTAAATGATGACAAGCTTCATTTGAGGGATTAACCAGAGTAATGAGGCTGTGGGGGAAGTTTCAACCAAAATCTACCTTTGATTTGCCGCATCCTAATTGAAAATATTTGTAAACAGTTCTTCCATAGACTGGTCAGTTAATTCTTGGGCTATCATTAATGCATATATTTTGTCTATAAAATTGTTGTGAATTCTCTGTGAACTTTGCATTTATTAATAGGTATACAAAGTGAAGAATGATCAGGGTTCAGGCCAATCAATACTTACACTAGCATGAATCTTATGTTTTTCCTTTTGTTTGAATTATGAACCCAATGGCTAATATGCTCTGAAGTTGACATTCTCAGGACAAACTTTGTTCACTTCAATTAGTAAGAAAAAATCTGTAGTACTGGAAGATGTAAATACAAAATAACATTGCATTTCTGGTGGGTTGTTTTCTTGCTTCACCTAAATGCTGGCAGCTTAGTACATTTTGATAACTAGCTATGTATATTTATATTACTGTATAGGCAAATAGCAATGAGTATAGGGTGTGAACTGGGTCTAAGTTATTTGCTAACAAATTCTGAATCAGTAAATGCTGTTTTTTTGTGGAAAAAAGAACATAAAACAGTGTAGGCAAACTGTGTAAAGCTCTAAACTTCTCTGGGACTTGCTGACGTCAGAAAGCACTCCAGCTACACCATGTAATGCCAGAAAGGTATTGCTCTTTACACTTCTTTGATGCATGTATAGAGCCTTGTAGGTGCAGCTTGCGTTCAGTGGATTGTGCCACACAGTACCATTGCAGTCAGTGTTTAATTTGTAATGAAAGAGGTGCTCAAGCAACTTATTTACATTCATAACTGATGCAGCAAGCTCAAAGGTGCTGGGGCTATGAATTGCCAGGCCTAAAGGTGCTGGGGCTCAGTCCTGGCAAGCCTTGGCACAAATTAAGCACTGCCTGCAGTATTGTGAGGGGAAGGATGGTCTTGTGATGAAAGCACAGGACTGGGACACAAGGGATGTGGATTCTGTTCCTGGCTCTGTGACCTTAGAGAAGTCACTTAAAGGCAAATTTTTAAAAGTGGCCTCAGATTTTGGGGTGGGATTTTCAAAAACACCACAGTGACATACAGTCTAAATAGACAGGGCAGACGAAGCAAGGGGGAAAGGAAATATTATTATCATCTTTTAAAAAGCAGGGAACTGCGGCACAGAGAGATCAAGTGACTTGTCGAAGATCATACAAAACAATCTATGGCGGAACTGAGACTTGAACTCAGATCTTCTGCCCCACAGGTCACTGCATTAGCCACAAGACCACCCTTCTTGCTGTACCTAATAATTAAAACCTTTACCAGCATCTGTGAATTTGAAACAAATAACTTGGAAAAATTTCAAATGTGGATGCTTCTAGTTAGACACCTGAATAAATAGCATGATTTCTAGAGGTCCCGAAGTCAATAGGTGTTGCAGGGGGTGAGCACTTTTGAAAATCAGCCCATCCGCAGATGTCATCGTTTATTTACACATATTTACAGTTTATGAAAAAACAGAGCATAGTATTTCTCTTTTTCATGAATGATCCTCTTTAGTGAACTCTTGTCTATTGAGAATAGTTTTGTAATCTTTTAGATGTGTATGTTATCCTTAATTACTCGTTAATTCTTTTTGTAGGAAATTGACGGCAAATCATTGCTACTGATGACAAGAAATGATGTATTGACTGGACTTGCGTTAAAACTGGGACCAGCTCTGAAAATCTATGAATATCACGTAAAACCTCTACAGACACAACATCTAAAGAATAATTCTTTATAGCGAATGGTCTAGTTGGGATCCTGTTGTGCCTCCAATAACAATAAATAAGCAATTTGGTTTCATGTGATGGAACTTTGTCAAGAGAGAATATATGTCATAAGAATTTAAACCAAATGGAAATGATATATATCCTATTGGATAGATTTGGCAATATACTGTACTATGACTGAACTGAGAGGGATAGTGTGGATTTTCACATTGTACATAATGACTTTCTCTTCCAGCTCCCTAAACAGAATACATTGAGATGATAAAGTCAGATTCTGAACAAAAAGTGAAGAAAGAGAATTCTTCATTTCTAAGCCAAACAAGAGGTTAATTTTCAAGAATTACTTAAAGTACTCTTAAAAGTTTACATATATTTGGGGAGAGGAAGCAAAAGTAGATTCTGATTTATGTCAAGTATGTACTGAAGTTACTGCTCTTTGTAACTTGTGCGACTGGATTGGGATTTGCCAACTCACCCTTTTTTGCAAAGGGTCCTATTTTTGACCTTATTAAGGTTTATTTGTGGTATATTGCAATGTTTAAAGCTGTGTGTACAATTAACATAGCACCTTCTATAGCAGAAGGCCTTCCTAAGAGGTGAAGGTTGGGCGTGTATTTTTGGTGGTCATATTTTCAGCTTGTTTTCACCCAGTTTTATTCGCAGTTCTAAGTAAGGTATACTTGTTTTTAAACAGCATGTGTTGCTTTATAAAACAAAAATAAAGTTCATTTTATTATTTTAATTTATAAAAATTTCTTACAGATTTTGCAGAACATTGTATAAAGGGTAGAATTCTGCAGTTTTTAAAAAAAATATTGTATTTCATGGTGTTGCAATGAATAATGTTGATGTTTTATTTGATTTATGGTTTAAATATTTGTTTCCAAAAATGTGAAAAGTTGTCTTGTTACCATAGATCTCTGTTAAAAGAGAGTCTCATTCAATCTGTTTGTACTAGTTCCCAGTTTATTTAGCTACTGGCTACCGCAATAAAGCATTGCTTATGTTTTGATTCCGTTTTCTTCAAAGCTATCTGTTCTCTCTATATTTTGTTCGTTGTAGTATAGGAGGGATCACATTTCTTTTTCTCCATCCAGCCAATAGTAGGGGTCAGGAGACTTCTTACTGTTCAGTGTTGTAAAATTTATTTAATGTTTGTGCTTTCTTATCTGTCCATCCATACTTTTGGATCAGATGTGCAGCTGGCATAACTCCATTGACATCTAAGTAATCAGACACAGAGAGATTCTTTCTTACCCTCTAAGGATAAAATACTTATATAGGTAACTTTTTCCTTCTGTTTTGATGTTCCCAGTGAGGATTTATGAAAAGTGGAGCTCAATACGCAAGGGATGCTTAGGATCTTTTGCCTTTTCTAACTGGGATTGTCTTTAAAAGGAAGGGAAAACTGTAGAAGTAGTGAACTGAGATTAGGAGGGGAAGATGACGCATATGTACCACAGTTTTTTAAAATCACATGTCTATGTATTAATGAATTTGATTCTCTTTCCTCTCACTGACATGATTATTTATTTATTAACAGTGTAGAGAGGTCAATTTTAAAGTTCCCACAAAGGTCCTTTGTTCCACTTTACTTCTCTTAAACCCCGTTTATGCAGTGCAGATACTTCATGCTGGCCCTCCGCAGAAGGTGAATTTCACCCTGAGCCCCTATGACCATTCTAGACACCTTCCAAAAGTATAAGACAGCTACCATCCCTGCTACAAAGAGTTCTCTGAGCATTTCATAAAGTCTAGGACACTCTCTGAACGCACAATGTGAGATACAACACAGACGAGGTGAAGTAGAGGAGGTAGTGCAAGAAGACACTAATGGCAGTGTGGTGGGAAACGAGGAGGAGAGTGATCTGGTGGGAGGAGATTGTGAGTAAGATGTTGCATGGCTGGGAAGAAGGTGAGGGGGAGTGGAGGAGGAAGGAGGTACCTGTCAGCCAAGTTGGAGGAAGGCTGGGGCACAGGAGAGAAGGGATGGAATTCTGTAGAAGACAGCAGGAAACAGATGTTCATAATCCAGCAATGATGGTGCCCCAGACCTAGACCGTGGTAAGGCTGGGAAGGGGTGTGGAATGGTCACCGCTTTGACTCCAGGAGAGTTACTCCTCATTTACAGCAATCAAAATGAAAGGAGAATCAGGCCCTGCATATTTAGTTATATCTGGGCTGTTGGCTAAACTCATATGATGATCTGCATAACTGCGTGGCTTGCAACCCGACTGTATTACATTTATATTTGGATCTTGAGACTCTGAGAATGTGCTGTATTAACCAAGCTTTTAAACTAACAGATCACTTTCTATCCCTCATCCTTTATTCACTGCAGAGATTGGGCTATGGGAGCAGGGAAGTACTTACTCTCTCTGCAGCTAACATCACCAGTGTTGAGGCAAAGATGATGAAATATCAACTTTGCTGGGCAGGCCATTGTGTACAGATGGCTGATATTCGTCTTCTGAAGCAAGTCTTCTTTTCTCAACTTAGTCATGGTAAGAGGACCTGCAGGGGACAGAGGAGACGCTACAAGAACACCCTGAAAGTATGTCTTAAGAAGGGAAGCATTGACTCCACAAATTGGGAAGAGCTAGCTGACCATAAACTAGAGTGGCATTGCATCATACATCAAGCCTCAGCCCATTTTGAAGAGAATCACCTTTCTCAAAAGGCTGCGAAATGGCAGAGGAGGAAGGAAAGTGTACAACATCCCAGCCAGAAGTTGTGCTCTCTCCAAGGAACCTTCTTTCACATATGTGGAATAACTTGTAGAGCACAGGTTGGACTTCTCAGCCATCTTAAGTCTCATCAATGACATTTTCCCCTCAGCAGACATGATCCTTATGTCAATGGATAGCCAGCGATGATGACATAATTACATTAATCATGATTTTATATCTGTATAAATCCGTGATTAATGTAATTCTGTTCTACACATATAAAAAGAATCATGCATGTTTGTTAATAAAATTAAGTGCTCACTCCAAAGTGAGAAGTGAAAATCTCCACAGTGCAATGATGTTAGCCTGTCCATAATTGCTTTGCAGTTGTCCTTGCCATGTTTTAGTGAGACAATAACCCTTTGTCTTTATCAGGCCTTTATAATAAGGCATGCAAGCTTTTCGAGGGCCGGCTGAAATGACTTGGATTCAAAACCGGATGCGTTTAATTTCTGTTCCTCTTTTAATAAGTGCTGCTAACTGTCTCATACAAGTCGGGACCTAATGGAAAACATGAAAGAAGATTTGGCGGGAGAATGTACAGTATAGAAGCAAGTTTGCTACAGTCCATGGTTTTTACTGTGTTTGTCTCTTCCTGTTAGCATTGGGTTTTTTTGTGAGATCACAGTTTTTACACAACAGTTCATTCTGTGTTTGTTTTGTTAAATTCTTATTGGTGCCTCTGAAAAAATCTATTTAACAACAGATTGGGAGTGTTTTGAAAGAGGAAGCCAAGGCCAGATGTTTTTCAGCTAACTATGCCTCTTTTTCCCCTCACCAAAAATGTAACTGAGGTAATGTAGAGAAGATTCTGTCAAATGGACTATTCACCTCTATATAGTTACAGACACATATAGACTGGCATAGACCATTTAATCTTGGGGGGAGGGGTGCATATACAGTACATATTCTGTATGTATATGTAGATAAATACTATATACCACATATTTATTGGCTGAAATTTAGATTCACAGTAGAAAACTATTGCCCCATGATTTAAAAAAGGCAACCAGCAGTGAGATATTATGTGAAAAGCTGCCAGCTATAACCCATTTGGGGTCACTCTATCTACCCATAGGACAAGGTGTTTTCTCTGTACATTACATATATTTTTATTCCCTTTTTAAAAGGCTCATTGTCCTAACGTGCTGCAGTTTGACTTACCATCTTGAAGAAGGTTCTCTCCTTTTATTCACAGGGTGACATTCAGAGGTGATGTGGAAGGGAATGTAAGTTACACGTCACACAGGGATTTCAAGGCTCGGGTCAAAATGTAAAACTGGGGTCTCGCAATGAATCATCTGTTTTAAATGAACAGCTCCTCACATTCCATTGCATCCTCGACTATTTTCATTTCCCCACTCAGTCCCATCCCCTTTCTTTTTCTTTTTTGTTGTTGTTTTGTTATCAGCTTCTTTAACTTTGTCTTTTTCCCCCCTCTCCCTTCACATTCCACACCAACATCTCCCGCTTTCACTCTCAGTCCCCCCCCCCCTTGGCCTTGGCACTCTCGGGTGTTATGTAAAATATCAGTTATTGTATTAGTTGAAAACCATGATTCAGACCCCTTTCTCATTTTTAGGGAAATGTCATTTAAAATGGCTCAAAATAATTGTTGACAGGTGCATATTCCTTATATTTATTTGTGTCAACCGGCTTTTGCCTTCGGTTTCAAATCTAAATTGAAATGTTGAAGTATGAGGCTGAGGTGAGGCAGAGAAACTTTGTTCTAATCAGTATTCCAGTCTGCACATTGGTGTGCAGAAGAGCAGCTCCGGCTCCCATGAACTGATTTTAGTTCAAAAGCACCATGTGAGTAGGGAGGAGACTCTGAGCCTGATGTATGCAACAGCATTGGTGGGGTTGTACGTTGCTGCCTCGGCAGAGACACAAGGACTGACTGGGCATAAAGAGTGAGCTACTGTGCCCTCTCGCTGTCCAGTGCCCAGCTCCGTGGATGACTTGAGAAATTCAGGTGCCAAGGTTCAGTCCAGCACCTTTCACCAACACTCTAGTCTAATGAAAGGCTGGTAAATTAAAGTTTACTAGCAAGTCGTTCTGATGAAACAATAGCTCCACCTTGGGGTCATTCAGTGTAGTTGTGAGAGCCCTTGGGCAGTGCGCAAGTTGAGTCATCCATCTGAATAATGGGGACAGATTGATTTGGTAAGTTGCTTTTCTTTCCTGTTGGCAATGGCTGCATTTTGTTGAGGATGCTAATGGAAAATGTCATTTTAAAATGTTTTGCTTAAATCCTTATAATTAGGAACATTGTGTGAGGGAAACCTTGTGCTATTCTTTAGGCTCCCAGCTGCATGTTCACACTTACCCCCAAAATAATGCTACCTCCTAGAAAGAGTAAATCTTGTGGACGTAGACATGACTGTAAACTCCAAGCACCTGGAAAACCCAAGGGTAACATCACTAAGGCCTTAAGCAGCTCGTGTTCTCTCTGTGTGAGACTTTCATTGCTACTGGAGAATGGGGCTATGGCCTCTAGTGAGTTTGCCTGTGAGCACCAGTGGGAATGCTTAGTGGAATTGTAGCACTGATATTCATAGTTATTATATGAACAGACCATCTGTTAGATCATAGAATCATAGGGTTAAAGGGACTGCAAAGGTCATCTAAGCTCCAGCCAAGATGCAGGATTTGTTGTGTCTAAATAGTCCAAGACAGATGGCTATGTGCCCTCCTATAAAAAAGCTCCAGTGAAGGAGCTTCCACACTGTCCCAAGGCATCTGTTCCGTTGTCCTACTGTTCTTACAGTTAGAAAGTTTTTCCTGAGATTTAATCTAAATCTGCTATGCTGTTGTTTGAAGCCATCGCCTCTTGTCCTGCCTGCTGTGGCAAGAGAGAACAACTTTTCTCCATCTTTTTCATGGCTGCCTTTCAAGTATTTGAAAACCACTATTATATCCTCCCTTAATCTTCTCTTTTCCAAACTAAACACCCAGTTCCTTCAGTCTGTGCTCAGATGGCCTGCATTCCATCCTTTTGATCATCTTTGTCCCTCACCTCTGGATCCTTTCCAGTTTTTCTATATCCTTTCTATACATTTGTGACCAAAATTGGACACAGTACTTCAGCTGAGGCCTAACCAGCACAGAGTAGAGCGGTACTATCACTGCCCGTGACTTGCATACTGTGCCTCTGTTAATGCAACCTAGAATTTGCATTTGCTTTTTTTTTTTCCCCTCAACAGCATTGCATTGCTGACTCATGTTGAGGCTGTGATCCACCACAATTCCCAGATCCTTCTCAGCAGTGCTGCTGCCAAGCCAGTTATCCCCCATTCTGTGATTGTGCATTTGGTTTTTCTTCCCTAAGTCTCGCACCTTACATTTGTTTTTATTGAATTCATTTTCTTGTCTACAGCCCAGGACTCAAGGTGCCTCTGAATTTTAGCTCTATTCTCCAAAGTGTTGGCAACACCCCCAGCTTTGTGTCATCTGCGGATTTGATCAGTATGCTCTCTATTTCTCCCTCAAGATCATTAATAACAATGTTTAACAACACCAGACCCAGAACAGATCCCCAGGAAACACCACTTGAGACCTCGTTCCAATCTGACATCTTTCCATTAATAGTTACTCTTTGTTTGGGGTTGTTTAACCAATTATATATCCACTTAATGGTGGTTCTGTTGAACCTGCATTTCTCCAGCTTATTTCTCAAAATGTCATGTAGGGCCTGTGTCAAAAGCCTTGCTGACATCCAGGTATATTATAAAAATTTTACCTGCTAGTAAGGCAACAGCAAACGTGCTGACATGGGCATTCCTATATTAATCTCATTGCATCCTTCATTTTGAATGGCTTGCATCTAGTATTTGCATGTGGTTTTCTTCTATATTAACCCTATGTGCTATTCTGTAAGCTGAAGATGCCCGAATCTGTGCAACGGTTAAAGTGGATCAGAGTAGAAGGGAGAGCTGACCAATTTGGTGACTGTCATGATAGGTCTCAGAATTGTCGTCTGATGCAGGGTTGTGTCCTCTCATGGTGATGGATTGCCATGGGAAGAAGAGAATGGAGATGAGAGAAATGTATCTGAATTAATATCTCCAAGCAGAGCCATAGTCAGCAAAAACAAAGGGTGCAGGGGGGTATGTGCTCATAGTGCCTGAGCTGCTCAGGGACACATCCCTGCTATTTCTGGTCCCTATTTCCATAAATATGCTACCATTTAAACATGACCAAGGTTGAAAGTTGCTACTGATGTACAATCAGTAGAAATGAGGCTCTGGGATTTCCTCACCTAGACATTCTGGAAATATCTGAAACAATTTCTTATAGTTTAGAAGAGTTAAAGACATTGCAGAAGCACCAAAGCAATTAAGGCCCAAACTCTCTAACATTTCCCGTCAGACATGCACATTAAAACACAGAAAACCACGCTAAGTGCCAGCATTTTGATGTGAAAAACTCCTCCCCCATAGGTAAGAATATTGGGCTCATCTGCTTCCCACACTCAGCTTTCTGAAGCCCTTTTGAGTCCCTGAAATATAAATCAAATGCCAGCATTTACTTTGGTAACAGATCGTCTACATACCAAAAACTTTTCTCCCCTCACTGTGTCTCTTGGATTCTCTGTCCTCCTCTTCCTTTTCCTAATTCTCTTCCCTTTTTACCTTCCCCTGCTCTGCCTCTTTCTTCCATAGTCTTTCACTTTTCCCTCTGGACTGAGGGAACCAACTAGAAGAGTTGGCCGAACTTGTATCAGTGCCCATATTGGAGGGTGTTGAACTGCCAAATGTGACAAAGGTGCTTGCTGCTAAGGTGTTTTATTAGCTCTGGGGCTGGTCATCCAAGTAGAAGAGGAAGCCAGGAGCACTTTTTTCCATCTGTGCTGGGTGGGGCAAATGTGCAGCGGTGGCTCCAGTCACTAGCGCTCCAAGTGTGTGCCTGGGGCGACAAGCCGCGGGGTGCACCCTGCTGGTCCCTGTGAGGACGACAGTCAGGCAGCCTTTGGCGGCGTGCCTCCGGGAGGTCCGCCGGTCCTGCGGATTCAGCAGCAATTTGGCGGTGGGTACGCTGAAGCCATGGGACCAGCGGACCCCCCCGCAGGCAAGCCGCCAAATCCGCGGGACAGGGGACCTCCTGCAGGCAAGCTGCTGAAGGCTGTCTGACTGCCGTGTTTGGGGCAGCAAAAAAGCTAGAGCCGCCCCTGCAAATGTGAACTTTTCTCACTGACCTTGCCATCGTTTCCTATGCTTTTCTCACGTGATTATGTTGCTGCAGTGCTCGCTACAAGGGGCGACATGGTGAGTGACTCAGAAACAGAAGCAAGAGCAGCTGCATGCTTATAGTTCTGCCAGCTCTCATGATTTTTCACCTGTGACATGATTTTGGCTGGGGCTAGAACCATCTGGTGATGACAGACGCTCCAGAGGGGGTGAAGAGCCCCTGGGGCGGACACCCCCAGCCCCCAGCTGGGAAAAGGGAGAGGGAACCCCACTCATCTCCTCCCATCCTGGGAAAGAGAAGGGAATCATAGATTATTAGGGTTGGAAGGGACCTCAGGAGATCATCTAGTCCAACCCCCTGCTCAAAGCAGGACCAATCCCCAGACAGATTTTTGCCCCCAATCCCTAAATGGCCACCTCAAGGATTGAGCTCAGAACCCTAGGTTTAGCAGGCTAATGCTTAAGCCACTGAGCTATCCCTCAGAGAGAAGGGAGCTGAATTTGAGGGTGAGGGTAGGAGATGAGGAGATGTGGCAGTGAGAGCTCCTGAAGCAGAGAGCATCTTATCCAATAAATTGGGGACAATGGGCAACAGTAATTGTCACACACACGCTGGGGATGGACACAGATTTCAAAAATCAAAGGACAGACCAAAAAACCGCAGAATATCTTTTTTTTTATTATTGTTTTTTAATATCTGGTTATTTTGGGAGTCCAACTCATGATTTTTGATCTCTGGAGGTTGTGAATGATGATCTTAGTAAGTGATGTTTTACATTAAGAATATATAGTGGTTCAGCAGAGGGAAGTTGGAAACCTTTCCCTCATTCTTTTTGTCTCTTAAAAATGTAAGATGGATTGCTGTGGATGAGAGTAAATGTGTTGTAAAAGGAGCTTGTACATTTCAGCAACTGCAGGCTTGGCAGAATAAAGGTAGGGGTGTGAATACGGTGTATTCAGGCATTGCTGAAATAGGGCAGAGTTAAGGATGCATGAACAACCTGAACTATGCATTTCCTGGTTTTCAGAAATTTGAGATTTGCTCAATTTATGGGATGACATAACACTAAACAACCTTAACTCTGTTAACCTTTTTTTTGCTGTTGAATTATACCAGTGCTCTGGCTGCCGATCAGCTTCCAAATGGAATCCTTGTTGACTTTGGGCTTGGCTACACTCGAAACTCCAAAGCGCTGCCGCGGGAGCACTCCCACAGTAGCGCTTTGAAGTGCGAGTGTGGTCGCGGCGCCAGTGCTGGGAGAGAGCTCTCCCAGCGCTGTAGGTACTCCACCTCCCCAAGGGGATTAGCTTACAGTGCTGGGATCCATGCTCCCAGTGCTGGGGCACTGTTTACACTGGCACTTTACAGCGCTGTAACTTGCTGTGCTCAGGGGGGTGTTTTTTTCACACCCGAGTGAGAAAGTTGTAGCGCTGTAAAGCACCAGTGTAGCCACGGCCATAAACCTATAAGGCCCTAAATGTTTTGGGAGCTGGTTACCTGGTGAGAGATCATCTCCCTTCCTGTGCTATTCTTCTGCATTTGAGATCAACAGAGGCACTTGAGTTGGAGCACTCTCCATATTAAAGAATGGAAGCTGCTGACGCGTGTTCTTCATGAGAGGTCCTTGACTTAGGAACTTGTCCGTGGTCCATCACATCCTGGATTAGTTAACCTCCAGGCCAGCTGCAGGCTCATCTTTGCTTGCAATGTAGTTGCACTGCCCTGGTCTGGAGTTGATGGGGTTTGTGACCGCACAGTTCCTTCCCTGGCTTTTCTTCTAGCCTAATACCAGATTATGATCATCTCCATTCCAGCCTATGCTTTGGGAGTGGTTGGAGTTAACATGTCACCCCTTGCCCACCCCCGCCTGCCCACTCACCATCTGCTTACAGGGGAGAGGAAGAAGTGGCCTCATGGAGTCTATTCCCTTCTCTGTGCTCTGACCCATGATGGAGGCAGCCTGTAAAGGGGAGTAAAAGGGCCTTTCTTCTCCTCCCTTACACAGGTGCATAAGGCAAACCACAGTCTTGTCCAATATAAACTCAGCCTCCCAAAATTGTCTTAGAAATTTATCAGCCCTGTCTCAAAATCTACTTACTCACCCTTTATGATGATGATTGATAATAAAGGTAAAAATAATGAGATTTTACTCACCTGTCTAAACAAACAAAAACATACAACAGCAAACCTCACCCGATGTGAGCAGGCAAGGAGAATTTTGCAAAGCTGTGGGAACCCTACACATAAAAGTCCTTCCTAACACCGTTGCAATTTGTACCTTGCCTGTTTCGCATAAGTCAGTGCCCAGCTGAGGGAGAGAATGAATTTCCTTCCTTTCCAGGTGTGTTTTGATCTGCAAGGTATTCATTCTGAGATGCACAGACACATTTCACATTCTAATTACTACTGAGTTCTGTGTAATATTTGTACTCCTGTAGCTAGATACAACTAACAGTTTTTCCTCTTGTATACAGCTATCTACTTCCCATGAGAGAGCTGGCTGGTTATTTGATGTGCCCCAAACAGCAGGTAGTTTTAGCTTAACAAAGTTTTCCTATTGATATTTGAAGCCAACAGTTTTATTGGTTATTGGAAATCTCAGAGCAGTTCACTTCGTTTTAGAATTATGCTTCTAGCATTTAGAAAAAATATGAGGGCACGAGATTGCTTTGATTTTACTTTTTTTGGCTTCACGTGGAAGTGATATTCTAATGTCCAAAAATAAAAAGGCGAATGGAAGAGACTTGGGTTTTTTCTTTAAAGGTTGAAGCAGCTGCGATAGACTTGCCCAATTATATTAAAAAGGTAAGAAATTATATTTTATTTGAGAAAGGGAAAATTTTCTTTGTATCACACTTAGCTATGCACAATATAGAATTCCGCACTGTGATATGATCAATTTATAGACAGTAATTGTACTGGTTTTGAAAATGGAATTTCAGCTCTATGTTCTTAGCCCATTTAACAAAAGATGTCTGTGCACACACATCTCGTATAAAATTGTAGTGAAACCTTCCTGGCCAGCTACCAGGATTGACCACATGTTGGATGGTATAGGAATGGAAATCAAAATGATAGGAACTTCTGTGCATATCTGAGACTACCAGTTAAGTTTTAATTGTAGGTTATGGAGTCTAGTCTGCAAGCCTCCATAGGTAGGTCCCTACCAAATTCACAGCTGTGAAAAATGCATCACAGACTGTGAAATCCGGTCTTTTCTGTGCTTTTATCCTATACTATACAGATTTCACGGGGGAGACCAACATTTCTCAAATTGGGTTCCTGACCCAACAGGGAGCTGCGGGGGGGGGGGTGTTACAGTATTGCCACCCTTACTTCTGCACTGCCTTCAGAGCTGGGTGACCAGAGAGTGATGGCTGTTAGCTGGGTGCCCAGCTCTGAAGGCTGCGACCTGCCAGCAGCAGCGCAGAATTAAGGGTGAGAATACCATACCATGCCATCCTTACTTCTGCATCGCTGCCTTAAGAGCTGGACGGCCAGAGAGTGGCAGTTGTTGACCGAGGGCCCAGCTCAGCAGGCAGCAGTGCAGAAGTCAGGGTGGCAATGCCATACTATGCCGTCCTTACTTCTGCGCTGCTGTTGGCAGCAGATCTGCCTTCAGAGCTAGGCTCCTGGCCAGCAGCTGCCCCTCTCCAGCTGCACAGCTCTGAAGGCAGCACTGCTGCCAACAGCAGCGCAGAAGTAAGGGAAGCAGTACTGCAACCCCCAGTATAATAACCTTATGACTCCTCCATAACTTTTTTAAAATAACAGCACCATAAAATTTCAGATTTACATAGCTGAAATCATGAAATTTACATTTTTTTAAAATCTATGACTATGAAATTGACCAAAATGGACTGTGAATTTGGTAGGGCCCTATCCATAGGCCACTAGTGAACTATGTTGGAGGATGGTCCACAGATGCAAGGTCCAACCCCCAGCCAACTTGCAGGGGCGCTGGAACAATTGTACAGTGGGGGTACTGAGAGCCATTGAACTAAACTCTAACCACTTTATATGATGGAAACCACTTCAAGCCAGGGTTGGCATCAGGCCACATACTTATCCTAGTCATTTCACCCACCACAGAAATACAGCCAACAGCCAACTCTGAGTGAAACCTGTGCAATCAACCTCCGCAACCCTTTAGGACCAGAGAGGAAGAATTATTCTGCAAGATAAAACTTAATGGGAGTCTGTGTAGATAGAAAGTAATGATCCAGATTGGAGTTTGGTCAGGACCTCAGATATAACACCTCTTCTCGCTTGAGTTCTTGCTGAATGTTTGGCACTTTTCTACTCATCAGTCTATTGCCTGCCTAAAAGTCACACACAAAGGCCAGATTTGTAACAGTTTTCAGATGTTGCTTGGCTCAGTGTTGCAAAGTCTGATTTAGATGGCTAAATCCCAGTTTGACTTTTAATGAGACTTATGCTCCCAAGTGACTTTTGAAAATGGGACTTAGCCATCTAAGTCACCTAGGGACAGATTTTTAAAGATATTTAGGGGCCTAACTTTAAATGCCTTTAAAAATCCAGCTCTTAGACATTGCAGTTGCAAGCAGAGCACTGTTTAAGTATCTTTTCAAAGCTGGGCTGAAATGCCTGCACGACTACAGAGCTCTAGAGAGACTGCATGGCACGAGCAATGATGTGTGTTCAGAACCAATGGGAGGTCTGAATAGGGATTTTGTTGTCTTCTTTATGTCTTATGGCTTCCATTAAGTTTTGTCAAACCACAATGAGCAGGCTGTCCACACACAATGAACTACCTGCTTAACCTAGGAAGAGGTGGGTGATGCAATGGTCAGGGGAATCCTTGTTTTAGCTTAAATGGAAGGGGTGGATCATTTTGGGGGGACTGATCTGAATTTAATATTAGTAATGTTATCTGGTATGTATTCATTTTAATGAAATCCATATGGGCTCTTCCCTAATTCAATATAATAGTCAAAAAGCAGTTTTCTTTTAAACTTCACTTTTTATTTTTCCATTCAAAGATACATAGATAATCTCCAAGACCATGCAGTCATTAAATAATAAGATAGCAGAAATAGAAAAGAGATGAGACCCTTAAATGTAATGCAAAAAACTTCACACAAGGAAGGAAGTAATGTCCAACACAGAGTTAGAACTACAGACCAATTAGTTGGGTCAACTAGTTACCAGCTCAGGCAAATAAAAGCACACCTGGACCAAATCCATCCCATGATACAAATTGTCGTATTGTCTTTAAGAAGACATCACATTTTGATGAGAAATAGCTGCCTTCCAATTTTATGTGGTGTTTAAGATAAGCAGATGAATCCTTTTGTGGAAGAGAGAGGGAGAGATGCTTCTATGTTGCAAGCAACCTCAGTTTCCTAAATGCCCATTCAGGTTGTGTTCCCTAATTTTAGTGTTACCCAAAGCATGTGATCAGATCCAGTAGGGCAAAATAAGTCTAAATGTATTGAGTGAGGAGTTTAATGCCCAAAGACTTTTGGGGTGAGATTTTTAAAAATTGCCTAAGTGATTTGAGCACAAGTCACATTGGATTTAAGGTCCTATGTCATTTAGTAGTTTTCAAAATCCTGCCCTTGGAAATTAAAGGCAGTAGTTTCAAGCTGATGGAATTTGAGCAGGTTTTATATTGTGGATGTGTTAGCGACAGGTTGGGAACACATAGGTGTAAGATGTGCTGATTTTGCTATTTCATATCTGCGCTCAAAGGTATGTCCTGGAGTTGTAAATAAAGTGGAATTTGCCTACCCATTTTTCTCCCCAAAAAGTCATAGCTTACTTTTTGGGTTGACTTCTGCCTGCTCAAAAGTCATGATAGTATTGTTAAATTAAAGAATAAGACCTAAATAACCCCACAGAGCATTAACCCTTTAAGCATTTCAGTGATTAACAAAGAAGCAGTTATATAGCTGTATAATCCCCATAGCTGGTTGTTTGATGAGCAATAATGCAGTAGCCATCTAACTAGAACCCTTAAATAGAAATTAGTCCACATCTGTACTATTAATATTGTAAGGAAGATATAATATATAAGTAGGTAGAATGTGGTTTTATTTCCTCCTTTGCTTCATGAAGAAATCAGGATCTAATTGAATTTACATTGGCAATATGTAAATTAGAGAATTATTACTTATATATTGGGCCAGATTCTTAGCTGTGTAAATCATTGTAGTCCATTGAAGTCGTACCAGTTTACTCCACCTAAAAATTTTGTCTCATGTCAGTAAATTAATTTTAGTGTTAATAGGAGGAATGAATTAATGCATGCATATTAATAAATAATGCATAAAACCTATTCAGGGTTATAAATGTGCAAAGCACATTACAGACATTAACTAATTAACTGGAACTTTCATAATAAGCCTAAAAATAATTGTCTTCTAATGAACTGATTTTAATGTTTCTGGCTGGGATTTCCAAAGGAACCCAAGGGAATTAGGTGCACAAATCCTATTGAGATTCATTGGGATTTGGATAGCTGAATTCCTTAGGCTCTTTTCAAAATCCCAATCTCTGTAATTTGTAGAGGGAAAAGTCAGGTCAATGAATAGAATGGATACATTCTGAAAAGAAAGCCACATGGTAAGTGTGTCCTATATGGGCGAATAGATCCCATATGTTCAGTTGGTCCCTTGTCAAAACATCCAGCTAATTGACTTGCTGCTCATCTTTTGCATTTTAGGCTTGCTCTCTTAAGCACTTCTTCCTACCGAGGGTGCATGTATAAGAAGCATAGGGAATGTCCACTGGGATCAGAACCTGAACATAAATGACATATACATCAGTAGCTGTCCTCCAACTGGAGTACCCATCAACCTCAGCGGCATCATTGAACTAAAATCAATATTCAATAGAACCTGAGGGCACTCAACACGTCAAAAGATCAAGCCACCAGGTACCATTCCTGCCCTTACTGAAGTCAATGAGATTTTTGCTATGAAGTTAAATGGGAGCAGGAGCAGACCTATACTGGCTATTTAAAGGGGGTAAGATAAGAGTAGTGAGGGCAGGGGACCCAGATCCAGGGGAAGGAGAACAGAGCATAAGGGAAGACTAATTCATCTGTCTAAAGTAGCAATCGTAAAATCAAATACCCTCATTTTCCTCTCATTTATACCAGGTTTATACTAGTGTAAGTTCATCAGGCCAGCTCCTCAGCCACACCTGGGCACCACTCTTAGCAGCTGAGGGGGAGGGAGACAAATGCTGTACTGCTTCCACCCTTGTCCCTCTCCCATCCCAGAGTTGTGCCCAGGTCTAAATTATACCCAGCTGCAACAAAACAGCAAGAGGCTGTTCTAGCAACTGGGGATTTCTGGAGCACAGCCGGGCTCCGACCACATCCCCTTTCCTTCACCACACCCTCAACATGCTGGCCCTATATCACAAGAGGGAATCCATAGGAACCCTGTTAACTAGCTTTTGTAGCCAATTTGCACCACCAGAGCAGTGCAAAGGAATCACATCTCTAGTGGGCTGGGTTTTTCTAAATGACACCATGCATTTAATATTTTAAAAGTTCCCTCACCTCCTTGTCATTGGTCAATCCAAATTTCTCCAGGTCTATGACATCATAATAAATGTTGTTCAAGGTGACTTCAATCTCCTGTATCTAAATGATAAAAATCTGAAACGGTCAGTTTGTCACCATACTTTCCTGCATGACAGTCTGCTAAAGTATTTAAACAAAGGTCACAAAAGGAAGTAGAGCAAAGAGGATAAAATGGGCCCATTTTAGAAACACTTGAACACTATTCTGTAGCATTCTTCCCTTTTGTTTCTGAGTCTGCTCCTGTGAAGTGCTGAGTGCCCTTCACGTCCATTATCCTCATAGGAAGTGCTCTGCATTTTCTCTGCATTCTGATTTTTCCAAAACAGCTAGCTGCCTTTTCAAGCAGTTTCATGTTTTACTTAGGTTATCTAGACAAATAGGCTCAGCCTGAACATCTCAGTGGGTCCCATGACTGTATTTGCTTTATGTCCTAAATATTAAATGATGAAAAAGATACCTGTGGAACTCTCGCCAGGATGAGCATCTGAATATTGTTGATAGTCTTCTGGTGACAGGGTGAGTATTCCCCACAGTCAGGTGGCCCAGAAAATGCCTCAAGGACACACTCATGAACAGTGTCCCTTAAAAATATTGTATGAAAGTAAAGCTCTAAAATTACTGGTGAAACATGTTATTAATTGCTGTTATGCTTGTTTTTTATCTGTAAAATTTTATTTTCATTTCCTCTGTTTCTTTCTAACAACAATATAACACAGGGTTTGTACTAAGCCCTCCCCTTACTAATTCCCCCTCCCACTCCAATCTCCCAACCCTGTAATATTGCAAATCAGCATTTTATTTAAGCTATTAGTTTATTATGCAGAGGGGAGCTGTGTTCAAATATGAACTACTCAGTCCAGATCATCAGCTGGTGTAAATCAACAGAGCTCTTTATTGGAACTACACCAGTTTACACCAGCTGACAATCTACCACTCAGAGCCTTATTTTCAGAAGTACTGAACACTCATAACTTCAGCTGAAGTCAGTGGGAGCTGTGGGTGCTCAGCAACTGAAAATCAGGCCTAGAGAATTTAAATAAGACGGTTTTAATGGTAACAAAAAGCAAATTGCGGTTGCTTTTAGAGCACAGTCTGTGCAGTGCCTACTGCATGTGGAGGGTTGGTTGGTTTGTTTCTGAAGGAGTCTAGGATAATACATTTGCCAGCAGACATAATTCAATTCAGTACGTACCATACGCAGTCAAAGTCGATATCTTGACACACTCCATAGGACCACTTGCAGAATAGTTCTGCACTTAAAACCCTGTCGGTCCGGTCAGGAATTGTGGTGTATTTGTCCCTGTGGAAGCCTTGAAATCCAGACTGTGTTGTTTTCTTAAGTTTCAGCTCTTTAATTCCAGAGATAACAAGTGGACAACCTGTGACCCAAAAACATTAGAGGGGAAAGATCAGCTCCTATTCATGCAGGGAGATGGGAACTCTGTGCTGGGGTGACATACTGCCATACAGCATTCACCCAGAGGTGTTTTTTTTTTACATTTGTGTGATACTTAAGTATTGTTCAATATTATTGTCTGCACACAGACATACGGAGCTGAGAGCCAACTTCTATAAAGTTAGAGTGTGATCTTGAAAGGTGCTGTAGGTCCTTTCCTTAAGGAGTGGACACTCCCAATCCAATTCCTATTAAAATCAATGGGAGTTAAAGGCATTCCACACCTCACCTTTTTGATCAGCCCCTTAGCCATATCTATGCCACAGACTTTATTTCACACAACGTACATCAGTATACAGACGTCAAACTTAGTATATCACTCATGTGCGTGCCTACTTGGCTGCTTGCACCAGCACTGCACATACTCACCAGGACTGCTTGTGTCAATGCAAAGTGCAGTGTGCCATTGTCTGGCACAATGCGTACTGAGAAATTTTTGTCCATGGATCACTGAGAACTAGGGGCCAAGTTCCCAGCATGCAAGTGTCTTCACCCCATAATCCCAGCCATATCCCATAATTTTTGCTCCTTATTTTTAAAACCCCACAATCCCGCATGTCACTTTTTGGTTTCCACCATCTCTGACAGAAGCATGGAACGTACAGAGCTCTGCACTATTCTGATAAACATCACAAATACAGGACACCTGATTCTCCTATATTTGCAGAGGCACAGAAGTACCACACTTTAGCAGTCAGCCATGCATGTGTTCTGTGCTGAGCTGTTCTCTGTGCTTTGAGCTGTGGTTGCTGTTAGGACGTGTTTGGTGTTTGCTGTCTAGTTACAGCTATGACCATTTCCCTCAGCCTCTGAGTTATGTGGCTTTGAGTACTGTAATGCATTCTGCAATGTTTGTTGTGTACTATTAATGATAATTGTATTCTCCAAAAATAGAAAATTTGAGTGGCAAAAACAGCACAGAAAAACCATGAGCAAAAAACTGCAGGCTCTGCAATAGAAACTTTAAACATATATTAACAGAATGGGACTTTGAAATTGGAAAGGCGGCTAACATTTTTGTCCATTTCAGTGTACAAATATAATCTGTTGTGCCTACAGATATGCCGCCTGTGGCTCTCAGAGATCAGTGTACATGAAGCTGTGGTTTTCCTTGCTGGCACCCTGTGCAGAATGGTAGGAATAAAGATGTGGCTGTTATGCCACATGGAATGTAGGATGGTACATGGAGCTGCTAGAATGAAGTTCTCTCAGGACTGCAAGGGGTGCGGAGTCCAGGATTTTTGGATCTGTACATCAAGAGGTCTGCAAAAGCATTTGTATTTGCTGCCTGAGAAGACCCATTATATCCTGGTGCATCTCCCTCTCCTTTTCCTGGGCCTGTCTCCTGTCCACTCTCTCTTGCTTCATGCCATCTGCCGTTGTGGCCCTCCAGACCCTTTGTTCAGGGTCTGGTGCAGCACTGGCTTGCTGGAACTTGCTGAACATGTCCTTGCTAGTCCTCTTCTTCCTCCTCCTCCTCCTCAGGATCTGGCATTCTGTGAGTGAGGAAGGCGTGCCCCTCAAGGTAGCAACAGCAGCAACTGCTGATAAAAACAGACAAACGTACCATGGATTTACAGTCACAAGGGAAAGGGAAAGATAAGTTTCAAAACTTCCTCCCTTATTCCAATAAAAATTTTTAATAAGACATTCTTACTGGCCCTTTGGCTTCAGAGTGCCTCTGCACAGCACCATTCTCCAGCCCCAGTGGTGGTGAATATGGCCTGCCAGAGGCAAGAAGGGGTGGGTGGAAAGGTATTTTGGTTTCATGAAACAGACTTTCTGTTTCTATTCCATGGGTCTGAGCATAGGGCAACGGCACTGATTATTGGCACTATTTTTCTCAAGTGGTCATGATTTTAGCTGATATCTCACTCCTGGGGGTAACAAAGGCACAGAGAGCACAGCTGCTACTGATGTCCCAAAGCCACCTGAGCCCATATGCTGCTAGTCTATATTCTGCAATGGTGCCAGCCAAACTCGTCATGGAGTGGTGTGGGAAAGGAGGGAAATACAAGGCAGCCATTCCTAGAAGCCTTTAGGGGAGAAGTGTAGAGCACTTCCATGAAAGTTTCATAGAGCTTTCTCAGGAGGTACATAAAAAAATACCGCTTTGCCTGCCCCTCTGCCAATGAAAGCATATACAACTCTTACTTTTGTTTGTTCTGCCTTTTGCCTCGTCTACAAGTTAACCAATGAAAAGATGATACTTGTGTCTTATTAGCTTGGGGATGGGCTGGGTACCATCTTTAAACTTAAACATTGTAAAGAAAATGCATAAACACACTTACCCAAGGTTCCTTCCCCTTCTTGAGTCATCCGTGCTTAGCTGATGGGACTGACTAGACTGTGGCAGAATCTCAAACAGGTCCTGGCTTGGGGCATGGCTGGAGCCCCCCTGCTGCATCTCCCCACTTCTTCTCCACCTGCTCACTGTTCATGGCTGGGGTCTCTGTCGCAGGCTCCTCCAAGGTATCCATGGTGGTCTGCAGTGTGCAGGTAGGGTCTTCGCCAAGTATGACATACATCTCATTGTAAAAGTAGCAGCTCAGCACCAGATCAATTGTTGCGCTCCCTGTCCTTGTGGTATGCCAGGTGCTGTTACTTTGCTTTCATGCAGCACTGCTCCTCGTCCCCATCATACCTCTTAGCCTGCGCCCCTGCACAATCTGCTGGCAGAGGTCCATGTTTCTCTGGCTGGTCCGTGGCTGTGCTTGCACAACCTCTTCTCCCTACACCCAGGAGATCCAGTGTCTCCTGTCTACTCCAGGCAGGAGCATGTCTAATGTCTAGACTCAACATGGTCAGCTGAGCAATAAGAAAAAGGCATTTCAAAAATACTTGAAGTGGGGGCAGCTTCCAGTCTCTGTGATCCACAGGCAGTGGAGTTCACAATTGTGACCAAAGTGGTCTGTGTCGCAGGGAATAAGGCGTTGTGAGACAGCTGCTGGAGAATTGTTAGGGTCAAGCCAGGTCACATAGTGTCTACACTCCCACTGCATGACTGTGGTTGATGCTGCTCAAGGAGATGGTTTTACTGCGTCAATATAATGGAGTGCTTATGTCAATGGGAGACACATTTTAGTACAGACACATGCACAAATAGGTTGATGCAAGGGGCCTTATGTTGACCTAATTTTGTAGTGTAAACAAAACCTTAGACAGAGCTAGGACTTGTTTCAGCTCTCATTGAAGAGAATGGAAGGATTTCCATTGACTTCAGTGGGAACTGAATTGAGCATAAGTGATGTGGCCTAAGAGAATGATGAGGTCAGTTTTTTCCCAAGTAACAGCAGGGAGTATTGTTGGAAATCTACTATATATAGAGTGGAACCCTTCTGAAAGTCCCTCTTTCACATCCGTCTCAGTGTGAGTTCTGCATGTGTTACATTTGGAGGCAAGCAGCCAATGTGAACACTTGCAATTTGGATAACTTGCAGACATTGGTTTTTGTACCTGCAGCTTCAAGTTGACAGTCGGTACTTTCAGATTTGACTGCTACATCTAAAACTTATTACTGTAGATGTGAGGATCACAACTTTCATCTGAATACCAGCCAGAAGATTTCTTGACTTTATATTTGAGAAGCTCTTTTGGATGATCCCACTGGGAAATTTCATGTGTCTAATCCTTTGGATTACACTGACAACTGAACATTTAACTTTTGTTTCCTTATGCAATAGAAAAAATTTTCTGAGCTAAGAGTCTTTTGTTTGGTCCCAGGTAACAACCTAAATCTGTTCTGTGTGTGAATGGTTGCTGTATCACAAATCTTTCTATTAAGATACTTGAGAGTTATCACTAGTGACAGTTGAGAGGTATTTCATTTTTTTAAGCATTGGAAAAGCACATACCCCACATACATAGCAATATCACGTCTGTATGGCATGTGAAACCAGCCTTGTGACTACACCCAGATGTCCCCAAAACTGAGACTCTGCAGGTCCAAAAGGGAGTCTACTCTTCTAGACCAGATAAGGATAAATTTCCTTCTGCTGACTCAGGAGATTGGCCAGGAGATATAGTCTTTCAAGGTGCTTATGCTTTGAAAAGTGATTGTATAAAAATGGCATCATGAATAGGGATGGCTGAAACTTTTCCATCAAACTGGTTTTTTGACAGAAAATTTAGGTTTGTCAAAACAAAATTTTTCATGAAAAGCATCTGCTTTCCACTCAAAATGTTGCTTTTGTCGAAAACTTTTCGCTGAAAACAAAAATATTTTTATTAGCATTTAACATTTTTATTGGGGAAAAAAATCTTCTGACCAGTTCTGATAACAAAATTTCATACTTATTCTGTGTCAGTGATTTTCAAACTGTTTGGTCAGTTGAAAAAGATAGCATTTTCTAGCTGCCAGCTTTGTGTAGAATCTGAAAGGCAAGGTGGGTTGTTTTTGACTGTGAGTTCTTTAATAACGTGGATTTTGCAGCTGAATCTTAGTAATTCTGCTGATAATGTGCAAGCCAGAATAGGCTCTGATTCACTCTCTCTTACATGTATTAGCTCTTGCCTTTATAAGACAATATTTGAAGAATAGCCTGTAATAGAATTTCTTAATTTTTAAAAAATGGCCGCTTGATACAGGAGATATTTAAAATGGATTGCCTCATCTGAAATAATAATCATATTTTATTTTGCAGATACAGATCTCTCATTTTTATTCTTTGCATTCTTTTTGTTGTTGTCTTAAACTTGTCTAAGGAGTTGTATCTCTAATTTCCAGTAGATTCCCCTCTTTTTCATACCAGGACACTGGAGCAATTAAAGAAAAGACTGCCCTCAATAATACTTCCCAGGTTTCATACAGAGCCTTGTGTGCTGGGACAGGACTTGAGGAGTTTAGTCAGTGCTGTGTAAGTAGTCATGCACTGGAGGCGCATGAGCCATGAAACTCCTAATTTATATATTTTACTGTCAAGTATCACTGCCTCAGTTTAAGGAATTCCCCTATAACCTGGGATATAGATATCTGATATATCTTTTGTTTTAAGCCAGAGGTCCCAAAACTGTGGGGCATGCCCCCGTAGGGGGCACAGAGGAACACTGGGGGGGACCTTGCGGGGCCCAAACCAGCTCCCACAAGGGGCGGGGAGGGGAAGGATCACCACCCAGTCCCTCCTCACCTCTACCTCTGCTCTGGTCCTACCTCAGCTGCATCCCTGGCTCCTGGCCCTGTCCCCAGCCTCAGTTCAGCTCCGCTCCCAGCCCTGTGCCAGCCCCCAGCCTCGGCCGCTGGATGCAGCTCTGTTCCAGGCCAGGACTGGGCCAAGACCACGAGTGAGCTGCACCTAGCCACGGGCCCAGATGCTGGATCCCACCACAGCCCAGCTGCAGCTCCGCTCCTGCCCCCTCCACAGCCCCAGCCTCGGACCCCATATCCCTGTCCATGATCCTGCCTCCCAGCCCTGGCTCCAGAGGGTTCGGGGTAGTGGACACTGATGAGGTAAGCAGGGTGGAACCCTCAAAAGTTTGAGGACCACTGTCTTAAGCTCATTACAGTGGGTGACTGAGCACCTATGCAATGTTTATTGAAAGCATAAAATAAGGTATTTTATCTATCAGTTTATATAGCTTTTATGTTTTCTTTTCAGTTGCCAGATATTAAATCAATTAAATTAACCACGACCTTTATTGACTCATAATAGCTCTATGCTTGTTAACATTCGATATGTTGATAATGAAATATGCTTATGATTATATTAATTCTCACAGAGCTCTTTTTACTAGCAGAGTGAAAGGGTGAAATGCAAGGGTTTCCAGAGGTAAATTTCGAAGTCTAGTTAATAGGTGTGTAGGAGGATCATTAAAGATAGAGACAATTATCATGCAAGAAATTAAAAAGGAAATAGTTGAAAACCATCTCTGGTGTTACTCCTCACCTATGCAGGAAATCCAGAGAAAACTATTAAAGGGCTGCGTGATAGCAAGACTGAAAATTGAAGGTAAGTCATTTTGGTGAGTTCTGGTACATGCTTTTTGTCTGCAAACTCTGATAGGGTGCTCCCTCCAGCATGACCTTTTGTAGGCCCTGCAGATGCAGTGCATTCAGCACCCCCTCAGTTTCCCTCAGTCAATTATCCAGACTTGAGTTGATTCAAAACATGTACCCCCTTCATGGGATCTAATTTATGAAGTCTTTCTATGGATGGGAACTTATTTCACTAGTGACCATAAGTCACGCCACTCTCGGTTCATATAAGAGTCCTGGTCAGCTCTTGTTCTTGTTCAAGAATTCCCACCCAACCTCCACCCCTACCCCCCTTTGAGGACCTGGGGTTGTGCTTCAGATGGTGACTTTCTCAAAACAGGAATCCTCAGCTCTCCTCCTTGGAGCTGGGTTGTAAATGTAACCCTTCTGCCCGGCAACAGCAACAAGGGCCAGATTCAATATCTGTTAGCATTACAAAACACAACTGTCTTGAGCCCTCACCCAGAAATCTGGGAAAATTAAACGCCATACCTGGGTTCTGCTAAGAGATAATACTTTCCCACTCGCAAGTGCTAAGTCTGTCTATAGCAAAAGGAAACTTTTATTAAAAGGAACAGGGAACTTAGTAACTTTAACACACTACTCCCCGTTCCCTCTGCTGCACCCTGCTCATGGTTGGTTGTCCAAAATCAGTGACATCCCCAAATTCAGGGGTGCATTCAAAAGGATTCACCTCCCACTCCAGAAAGGGTGTGGGTGTCAAGCAACATCTCTGCTGCAGTCACTGCTCACCAGTGCTGCTGCTGATGGCCACCACCGCAGTCTCTGCTTCTGCTTGTTGCTCACTGTCACCTCTTCCTCTAGCTGTGATGTAGTGTTCTGAGGTTACACTGCTTAGCAGTATCAATGGGTAGTGGGGAACCTCACTTCTGCTGCATCCTCTGTGTTACCTTTCATCACAACACCATCCCCACACCAGGTCTAAGGCTCAGCCCCCAAAACTGCTCATCAGTGATTTCAACTCTAGTGATCACTGAACAGAAACACAGTCTCTAATTTGAGTCTGATCAGCTCTGTCTTTAAACACCAGAGGAAAAGGATCAAATGGTATCTAGGACTCTTTAAACAAAGTCTGCACCACCACCGGTTATCCCATCACCCGCTCATGTTCGCATGGATTTGGCATCACTACCTCCTGCTTGTGCATGAAGTGCAAGTAAGGGTGGCCCTCTCAGCTGAGGCATTTTGGGTTCAGTTCTGCTGCCCTTTAGTCGTACAACTAGGAAAACATTTAATTACCCCCTCACTCAAGACGACAGTGCATTTTAACCCAGAACAGCTGGAATTGATCAGTTTGGCAAAACCAGTATGTCTGCTGATCACCTAGGCCCAATAGGTGTGTCTATGCAAATATC
The DNA here is from genome assembly GCF_003597395.2 of Chelonoidis abingdonii. NCBI lineage: Eukaryota > Metazoa > Chordata > Testudines > Testudinidae > Chelonoidis > Chelonoidis abingdonii. The sequence goes on from NC_133775.1 coordinate 29,674,980, forward strand.
ATCTGCTTCTGAGGTACTTTCCCCCAGCTCATCAGTAGATGACAAGGGAGAGAGCTCACTCAGGCCCTGGCTCACATTAGGTAGCCAGTCCCTCCGTCTCTCCTTAAACAGGAGTTCCCACTCTCGTCCTTGGAGCTGGGTTGTATTTTAGCCAGGTTTTCCATCAGCTGGCCTCTTTTTCCCCAAATAGTCCTCAGGTTCAGTGTGTTCAGCAGGTCAGCCTTCTCCATCTGCTATCAGTCCTACTGTGAGGGAGGAGGCAGAATTTATGCTGGTCCTCTTCTTCCAGTTCATCCCCAATTGGTTGTGCGAAATGATAGCTTTGCCCCACCCACTCTGCAAGGCTCCTGTGCCCTTAAAAACAGCGTAATGGCATTTCTTCCCAAGCACCATTTATTCCTGGCACTGCTTCTGCTCTATCAATGTCTCCTAGGTCCTTGTATATACATTGGACCATTGAAAATCTTAAAAGGCAATGTCACGTAACAGGGATGGACTGACCCCGTAGGTGCCACGATCCTTAAGGGACAGACTGCTCCCTCACACAAACATTCATAGTTTTTATGCATGTGGTGTACAAGGTCTGGTGATGAGTCTTTAGGCATAGAAAAATATGCGATACTATCAGTGTATTAAAAGCAAGAACTTTTCCAGAAAATGATATAAACTCTTTAATTTCATTTAGGTTTCTTTTTTCATTTCCTTGTAGAAGTTAAGAGAGGATGTGGAAACCCAAGTCAGAATTCATAGGTTCATAGACTCTAGGACTGGAAGGGACCTCGAGAGGTCATCGAGTCCAGTCCCCTGCCCTCATGGCAGGACCAAATACTGTCTATACCATCCCTGATAGACATTTATCTAACCTACTCTTAAATAATCTCAGACATGAATTCCACAACCTCTCTAGCAATTTATTCAGTGTTTAACTACCCTGACATGTAGACTTTTTCCTAATGTCCAACCTAAATCTCCCTTGCTGCAGTTTAAGCCAGTGCTTCTTGTTCTATCATTAGAGGCTAGGTGAACAAGTTCTCCCTCCTCCTGATGACCCCTTTCGTACCTGAAAACTGCTATCATTCCCTCTCAGTATTCTCTTTTCAAACTAAATAAACCAATTCTTTCAGCCTTCCTCATAGGTCATTGTCTCAAACCTTTAATCGTTCTTGTTGCTCTTCTCTGGACCTCTTCAATTTCTCCACATCTTTCTGAAATGCGGACCAGAACTGGAACAATCCTCAGTTGAGGCCTAACAGCGCAGAGTAGAGCGGAAGAATGACTTCTCGTGTCCTGCTCACACACACCTGTTATGCACCCAGAATCACGTTTGCTTTTTTGCAACAGTTCGCACTGTTGACTCATATTTAGCTGTGTCCACTATGACCCTAGATCTTTTCTGCATACTGCTTCCTAAACAGTCTCCTTTTTTTTTTCCATTCTATGCCAACATCTAAGTCGTTGATAAAGATATTGAACAGAGCCGGTCCCAAAACAGACCCCTGCGGAACCCCACTTGTTATACCTTTCCAGCAGGATTGGGAGCCATTGGGAATTGCTCATGCTGCCAAAAATGTGGCATTGGTTAAATGTCCTCAGGATCATAAAACATCTCTTCTTATAGACAACTGAGGCCAAAATTCACTGGAAATTTGTGTCTGATGCTGCCCATTCTACTGGTTGAAATACTGGAAAAAACACTCAGAATGAGCCTTTCAGAGCTCTTTGCTGTTCACAAAGGAAATGAGTTGTGCCAAGATACAAGGAGATATGCTAGCTAACCCATAGAGGTGCCTTCCAATTCTAACAACCCTGTGAACCGGGAAGGGGACTTGATGGGTCATAAGACTGATAATGAGCTACAGAGTCTTTCATCTCTAGATTATGAATTTGCATACAGCCTCAGTCAGTAACAATTAAAAGTTGTTACTATCTGATGATTGTTCAGTATTAAGTACCCTATTGTTACTATTTCTATCTCAGCAGTGCCTAGAAACTCTAGTCCCATTGTGCTTAACGCTGTAGTGATCTCAGTCCAGTTCCTGGCATTACATCCTCATGTTACATAAAACAAAATTTGGGTCTAAGTGGCATTCTTGTTGGCAGTCACAGCAATGAGGTGGAATTTGTAGATTCAAATTGGTAGCTAGATATCTAACATGCTAGTTTACATATGTAGGTGCAGCTTTAAATCCTACATTACTTGAGCACTCCAAAACTCTGACTGAACTCAGTGGGAGTTTTGGTGATGCAAGGAATTCAGAATTTGTGCACACAGATTTTAGTGTTTACACATGAAAAATTGCTTGCACAGAGATATGGGTGCAATTTTAGAGGTTAGGCTGAGGTCCTCTAAAAGCCTGACCTAATTTGTAATGCAGAAACTGAATCTTTTTAGAAGCAAAGCCAAGCCATATTCGTAGGGTTTTGCAGTATTACTGTAAATTAGTCAGTTGGACTAAAATACTACGTCTTTGGGAGTGACTGTTAGAGTAACACTAATATTCAGAATATAGGCTGTACTACGATGTATTAGTTGAAGCAGGTCATTTTCAGAAGCCAGTTCAGTCCTATGAGTTTATGTAATAGTAATGCTTTGTGAACAATTGTAATTATTGTGTGTTTAGGAGAACTCTATAAATATAAGGCTGGATTCTGCTCACCCATGATTCAGTGAGCAAGGACAAAGGATCAAACCTACCTTAAAAACTTTGAGGGTGCGCCTTTCTTTGTTTTAGCACTGTGGATAATCTTTGATGTTCTAAGCCTTTAACTCCTGCAGCTATCTCTAAACCTGTGTTTGTCTTTAATCGATAGAGACATTAAGGAAGGAGTAATGATGCTGAAGGAAAATTAGCAATTATTTTCTCACCATTCTGACACTGTTCGGCTTCACAAAAGCGAATTCCTTCAGGAACACAGATAAAGGAATGGACATGGGGAATTCCATTCTACAGATTTAAAATACACTCGTAAGTAAAACTGTAATGAGTTGTAATATAACTTTAAAAAAATGAACTGAGAGACAAACATCCAGAAAAACACATTAGTATTTTTTTTAGGGCTGTCGAGTAATTGCAGTTAAATCATGTGATTAACTCAAAAAAATGAATCATGATTAAAAAAATTAATAGCAACTAATCGCACTTTTAAACAATAGAATACCAATTGAAATTTATTAAATATTTTGGATGTTTTTCTACATTTTTATAGATATAGTATTTTGTGTTGCAATTGAAATCAAAGTGTACATTATTTTTTATTACAAATATTTGCACTGTAAAAATGATAAACAAAAGAAATAGTATTTTTCAATTCACCTCATACAAGTACGGTACTGCAATCTCTTTGTCATGAAAATGCAACTTATCAAGTAGATTTTTTTTGTTACATAACTGCACTCAAATACAAAACAATGTAAAACTTCAGAGCCTGCAAGTCCACTCAGTCCTCCTACTTGTTCAGCCAAGTAGACAAACAAGTTTGTTTACATTTGCAGGACATAATGCTGCCCATTTCTTGTTTACAACGTCACCTGAAAGTGAGAATAGACCTTTGCGTGGCACTTTTGTAGCTGGCATTGCAAGGTATTTACTTGTCAGATATGCTAAACATTCGTTTGCCCCTTCATGCTTTGGCCACCATTCCAGAGGACATGCTTCTATTCTAATGAAGCTCATTTAAAAAAAAATGTGTTAATTAAATTTGTGACTGAACTCCTTGAGGGAGAATTGCATGTCCCCAGTTCTGTTTTTCCCCATTCTGCCATATATTTCATGTTATAGCAGTCTTGGATGATGACCCAGCACATGTTGTTCATTTTAAGAACACTTTCACTGCATGTTTGACGAAAATGCAAAGAAGGTACCAATGTGAGATTTTAAAGATAGCTACAGCACCTGACCCAAGGTTTAAGAATCTGAAGTCCTTCCAAAATCTGAATGGGATGAGGTAGGAGCATGGTTTCAGAAGTCTTAAAAGAGCAACACTCTGATGCGGAAACTACAGAACCTGAACAACCAAAAAAGAAAATCAATCTTTTGCTGATGGCATCTGACTCAGATGATGATAATGAACATGCGTCAGTCTGCACTGCTTTGGATTGTTATCGAACAGAACCCGTCATCAGCATGGATGCATGTCCCCGGGAATGGTGGTTGAAGCATGAAGGGACATGTGAATCTTTAGTGCATCTGACACATAAATATCTTGTGAGCCAAGAACAACAGTGCCATGAGAACTCTTGTTCTCACTTTCAGGTGACATTGTAAACAAGAAGCAGGCAGCATTATCTCCTCCAAATGTAAACAAACTTGTTTGTCTGAGCGATTGGCTGAACAAGAAGTAGACTGAGTGGACTAGCAGGCTCTAAAATTTTACTTTGTTTTATTTTTAATGCTGTTTTTTGTACATAATTCTATGTTTGTAAGTTCAACTTTCGTTATAAAGAGATTGCACTTCAGTACTTGTATTAGGTGAATTGAAAAATACTATTTTGGTTTTTTTCAGCGCAAATACTTGTAATCAAAATAAATATAAAGTGAGCACTGTACGCTCTGTATTCTATGTTGTAAATGAAGTTAATATATTTGAAAATGTAGAAAACATCCAAAAATATTTAAATAAATGGTATTCTATTATTGTTTAACAGTGCGATTAATCATGATTAATTTTTTTAATCACTCCATTAATCGTGATTAATTTTTTTAATCACTTGACAGCCCTAGTACTTTTAAATACCTTTTCTAGACGCCGCCATGGTACCTCTTGAACATAGGCCTTGACATATACCACATGGCAATATGATGAAATTAAGTGATTGCAGATATCCAGGGCAAATTGTTCTATTATTTGGATCTAAGAAAACAAATAACACATTAGAGAGCACCAATTATCTAATGTATATGGCATACAGAACACAACATGCACAGTTTGTCTGGATCACTGTAAATATTTTGAGTGAAAATGGATTTTGTGGATGATATGGATGTCATTCAATTCTGGGTTTATAAAGACTGTCTTTCTACCCACCTAGGCAGCATGCACTGTAAACTGCAATAGGAGCTAAAGATTCACATTAATCAGCGATCCCTTTTCCCTTAGATATAGTATCATCCACACAAAGGAGAGGGCAGGTAGAATAACTGGATTGAGAGAAGCCACCACTGGTACCTGATCCTTAGAAAATGTAATATCAGAACATTCGTGGTAGGTGGTCTCATTGAACAATAAAAACTGCAGAACACTAAAGGTTAAAGAAGGGATTTCATAATGAGACTGACAATTTGGTCCATAGTGTGGTATAATTAGGCTATATGGAATAAGCAGATTAAAAGAACACCTGAAGCCACTGAACTGGGGGTAATGATACTTATTTTCTTTGAAAAGCTTTTTGAGATCTGCTGATGGAAAACACTATATAAGAGCAAGGTATTATTATTCTTATTATTTATTATGAAAGAGTACACAGCTGTCCTACTACAAAAGGTACCTGAAGACAGGTGTGAGAACAGTGCTGCCTTTGTCAGACAAAAGACTACACCAGAAAACTGAAGGGAGGCCCAAATTCCAAGTTTAAGATTCAGAATTGGATTCATACTTTTTCAAAGTTCGGGGTATCAGATCCAAGGGGTCCAAATGGAAAAAAAAGATTCATGATGGGGGGCGGGGTTGTCAACCAAACCTAAAAATGTCTTCCGCATATAAAATAAAGATTATCCACACTTGTGCACCAAATAGCAGCTGAGAAAGTCAATGCTGTGTATGAAGAATTAGTACTGGAAAAAGGAAAGATCCAGTTCAAAATCTTGAAGAGAGCTTCAGTGCCAAACTGGAAAGCAGGAAGCAAGAAAAACATATGAAAGAAAGTAGGAGTTTTACATTAGCCAAACTCTCTTCAACTTTTGCCTAGAGATGAGCTTCTTGACCTGGATGAGCTTTGTAAGGGGATAGGACAGGGCAATGCAAGAGGAGAGAGGATCTTTTGAAATAGGTTGACAATAGAAAAGGAAGAACAATGATCACTTCCAAATAAATCTGGGGCAGCATCATAAATACCAGTCAGTACAATATTAAATAGAATCATTTAAAAATACCCCTTTGCATTTTGCCAAAGCTAAGACAATGTTCTTCATGGTGTCAGTAGGGATAACAGCAGAATTGTCTCCATGCAAGTATTCATTGACAGAATCCAGTCTAATATGTACACAAACTTCCACTTCTTTAATGCAGTGTTTCTTGCCATCTCTTCTAATGCGAAGGAGTTTAATCACATTCTTTCCATACTCGGAATTCAGGACTTCCACATCTTCATTCTGCAGTGAAAACGCAGGCATTTCTTACTCAGTGGAGATCACAATTATAAAGGAAGCCAGAGCCAGGCTCAGCTGGATTAAATACCTGTTTCTTTATCAGTGGCGATCATTTTATTTTTGTGTTTACCCTGGAATACTACAATCAGTAAGGTCACACCCAGAAGAAAGTGTGAGGTTCTGGCAAGAAGAAAGAAATCATTTTAAGGAGATACTATTATTAATAGTAGTAGTGGTATTTAATGTTTTTATTGTAAAAGCCTCAACTGTTATAGACCCTGTTGTGCTGGGCGCTGTACAAATACCCCATGTAATCTGTCTGTTGTCTGAACAAGGAGAGATATAATATGCCATTATGGCTAGTAGACTTGATTCACCACTGTGTTACTTTTGGTTTATATGGAGTGTCACATGTTAGGCTGAAATCAATGGAGTTACACCAGCTTAAAACAGAAATTATACACTGCTGAATGAAGCCCATTATTATGATTATTATTGTTGTTTGTTATTTGTATTGTGGTAGTACCAAGGGACCCTAATCATGAAACAGGATCCCACTGTGCCACACACTATGCAAACACATAAAAACAGACAGTCCCTGCCCCAAGGAGTGTACAATCTAAGTATAAGACAAGAGACAATGAATGGATACAACAAATAGGAGAGGAAAAGGAAACAATGAGACAAGATATTATGTCTCTCTCCGCACATTGCTCAGATGTTTGAGTAACAAACACCTCAGGCTGTAAATCTAAGTGACTACCAAGTATTTGATGAAGTGATTCTGGATTTATCTTCCTGTAGCTGAGATCATCCCTCACTCTGGAGCTTCAAGCCGTGCCATTGGCTCAGATCTACACACTCATTTTCTGGCTTTCTCCTGGAAATAATGAATGCAACCATCCAAAAGGTGTCAAACTCCTTTTAAACCTCTCCCCAGAAGAAGTAGGGTCTTACATTATTTCAAAGCTACTAACTCCCTGGAACACATTTATTTCTCAGACTAAGATTTTCTTTCTACATATTAACTTGGTTTGTTTTTCTGGTTGGCATATTTTCCCTATACCTTTAAAAATATATTTATGGTTTTCAGTTACTGCTGAGGTTTCTAGTAACAATCCAACTAAGTATTTAAAAGAACATATTATAATTATTATTAGTTATTATTTCAAAGCATCCACAGCCTGCTGAGTACTTCAAAGAAAAGGTATAAATGACAAGTTTTTTTACTCCAAAGTCCTTGCTGTGTAAGTGGTAGATCTGTTACACAAATGAGACTATAACATACACCAGGAAAAGAGGTGGTCAGAAAAGACTCATGTTACCAATATATGAGGATATTGTTACTCCAGTTAGGCACACAAATATGTACTGGTCCAAAAATGGTGGAGTGGATAGGTGGGATTTTGGGAGATCATAGGGTCCTAAGTAATGATTTGAATGGATCAAGGATGGAGGTTTGACAAATGGATTTCAAAAAGGTATGCCAAGCTATGGGGCAGGTTGGAGGAAGGGGTGGAAGCACTTGTGAAAAAAAAGAGGCAAAAGGGGTATCAGATTGGCAGAGCAGAGGGTATGGCAAGAATGCAGAGGAAGATCAGGTGAGATATTTAGGCAGGTTTGTGCCACACTGTGCCCCATGTGACTCTCTGTGCTCCATGTTCACCACTTTTATATGATTTTGATATATCCCGTACAAAGTATGCCTTGTGTGGTATCATGTGAAAACTCATAATCTGCTGACCATTATTATCTTGGTAAAATGTGTGTGGCAACTTTTCATGTAAAGTTATAAGACTACTGTATAGCAATGATTTTACAGTAACATGTTACAAAGTTAGAAAAGAAGGCTCAAACTAGTTTTTCAGAGACAAAGACACACTTGCAGGTCAGCAGAATGCTAAAGAGTCATTATTAAGGTCTTCTTGAATCATGGGATGATTGTCAAATAATTGCAGCTGAATTGCGGACAACATATGGAAAATTGCAGAAAAGTAATAAAGGACCTTTATTAATTGTGGTAATTTGGAAAAGCCAGAGAAGACTTACTTGTTTAAGAAAAGTTTTCTGGAACAATATAAACACTCAAGAATTATGTTATGCCTGATAATTTTTTTGATAACCAGACATTTTGCTGCAACCATAGTATAGTCATTAATGTGCAGGGCTGACAGCCTGAGCACCGCACTAGTGCACCGCACTCTACTGCACTAGTGGGGGGAAAAGTGTGTGTTGCAAATGCCAAAATGTATGCAAAATTGTGGACTGTGAAAAGTAAACTATCAAAATCAAAATTGCGGTGGAAGCCTAATATTGCGGGATCTGCAATTTCCGCAATATTGGAAATTAAGTAGGGCAATAGTCACTACCTGTTTAATTGGAGATTCCCCAGCAGCGATGTTGTAAACAAAGTATTTACAATTCATCTGAAGGACAGCTGGCAGATCACATATGCAATGGAACTGCTGACCCCATGACCCAGCAAAGACTTTTCCAGTACAAAGGGTAAGAGTATAAAAAAGAGAAACAGTGACCACCTCATTACCTCTCCTCCCCCATCTCTACTCATGGCAGCGAGATCACTTGAAAGATGATAGCAGCATCATAGGACTGGGGGGAGTGGTCCTAACTGGTAATCTTTCCAGTTAGTATGGACTGCGGAAAGTTTTTTGGGGGAGAGGAACCTTTTTGATTTCAAATCTTATTTAGCTTGGTAAAGTTTAGGAATTAGTTTGCAGTTTTATCCCTTGTGTAACCACTTCTGATTTTTATGCCTTTATCACTTATAATCATTTCAAAAACATTTTTCTCTAGTTTATAAATTTTTTATTCTTTTACCTAATCCAGTGTATATTTGGATTGAAGTGCTTTGGGACTCCACTTCAGACAATAAGACTTGAGCATATAAACATTACCCTTTGTTGGAATGTCGGACCAATATGAGTTCATGCTCAGGGGTCTGCTAAGCAGTACAAGATGCACATTCCTGGGATGCAAAGCTGGGATTGGGGAATTTGCAGGTGTTGCCCTGTATGTAGTTCATGAATGGCTGGGAGAGCATTCATGTAACTTTGCTAGGAATGACTTTAAATGCTAATGGTTGTTGAAGCTGCTTAGCACTAGAGCTGCTCAGGCAATGTGTTTTTATTTCTGCAAGTAAATTCAACAAAAATGAAAACATTTTGGCTGAGTCAGCACTTTTCATGGAGTCTTTCAGGTTTCTGTCAGAAAACTGAAGTTCCCAGTGGTCAAAAACAAAGAGAAACAATCAGAATGTATATATAAATAAAAATCTAGCCTTCGGGGTTGGTTGTTTTTGTTCATTAACAAAACCCAGAAAAAATTGATGAAAACTGAAATTTTCCCACAAAAATTTCCATTTTGTCAAAAGTAAAATTTTTGTTGCAAAAAAAATTAATTAAAGAAATTCAAGCAACTCTGTTCAGCACATTGAGCTCTCAGGGAAGTGACTGGCAATTGCTTTGAGTGTATATGAAACATTCCTCATTCCATCAACTTCTGTTGAACAATTTCAGTTTCATCTGTTCAAATAGTGCAGCTCTGTCATGATTACTTTGACTTGCTCTCTGGTATCACAGACAGTTATAGCTGACTCACTGCATTGTGGTGATAGCTGACGGGATGAAACTGAATCAAATAAGAGAAATGCACTTCAGAAAACAACTCCTTTAAAATCTGGTATTTGCTCATTCTGTGCAGCTGACAGAGAGACTCTTTAGAGAGTTGCTTTTCTTTGCTGTTACTTAGTTCCTCCATTGTCTCTGTGGGCCGCTGAAATTTGCTGCAGAAGTGAAGATGGCAACCAGGATGACAGTAAAGAACATATGCAGAGACGTTTGGGAATGTGAAATTATTAAATAGCTGGATTACAGAACTGTACTGCACATCAATCAGTGTTTTCATCTTTTCTACTTTGTAGGTAACCTTCGAGCTGTATGTCAGAATGAAATGTAGATTACTGAAACCTGATTGAATTTCTTTGTAAATAACCTGTCACTGCATTATGACTAACTGCAAAATTATCATTGGTTTACAGAGTATTAATTTCTTATGTCCACAGAGCTTCTAGGATCTGAAAAGTTCCTCTGAAGGCAGACTCAGTTTTACAAAGTATCCTTTTTTTTTTTTTGTCCTTGTGATTCAGCAAAGATTTTTTTTTTTTTCACTCATGCACTGAACCATTTGTGAATCACTCAGACCATGCTTAGTTCTGTTTCATGTTTGCTTTCAGGCACTCCTACCTCTACCTCATCTGGCCATTGTACCTCCGCAGTTCACATGCTCTCCAGCAGAAAACCTGGGTCTCTGTACTGTCATGGACTGATACAGGAAGAATCATTTCTGTGAAGAACTTACAGTTGACATTCTGGACAGAGCTAACAAGCAGGTGCAATACCACAGAGAGAGGATTCAGAGCAAGTGGAAAGGCATAGGCAGGCTGCGGCGTGTAGACTCCTGCTGTGCCTTCACCAGGGCCTAAGTCTCCTCAATGTTACCATGCGCTGCATGCCAGGAACACTATGGACAATTCGGTGGTTGGATGGCTCATGCAATCAGTACTTAGCAGAAGCTGGACAGGACAAGTCTATGGCCAGCATACCTCCAACCTCATGCTGATCCTCTCCTCACTGCATGCCTCCCCCTCTACGCACACACTCCTGCAGGTCTCCACAGCTGTGCAATTGTGGCAAGCGCATGCTAAACACACAAGAAAGGGAAAGGAGAACGTGCTAGAGGACACACAGAATTAGGGGATTTTTTTTTTTGATGGCACTGTTTGCACTGTTCAGTTTTTGGTTTATACAGTTTACTTTGTCACTGGTTGTGGTCGTAGCTTATTATTATTGTTTTGGTGCTCTAGGGAAGCTGGTTTGCCTGGCAATGCTGTGAGAGTGTATTTGTAATACAAGTACAGGCTTTTATTTTATTAAGAAATTTTATTACTGTCACTGTATCATCTTCTAGTGTGCGTTTTGAATAATACATATACATACAGGATACAGCACTAGTGGCAAGCTGTATCCAAACACAAATTCTCATTATAGCTACGTACATCAATCAGTAGAGTACAGCACAGTCCCCCTCATTACACCCAACCTGAGTATGGGTGGCACAATTGAGTCTTATGTGTACAGCTGTTTTTTGCCATCCATATATTTGCGTATGTAAGGTTTCCTCCTTATTCTTCTGAGCATAATTGTTCTTAGCCCCTACATTTCTAAGCAACTTCAACTGTCCATAATCCACAGACTGTATTGTCACTTCCTTCCCTTCCCACATCTCTGACCATAAAGAAGTGAGTTACAGACTGTTAATTTACACTGTGTCTTGGCATTTTTCCTGTGGGTTCAGGTTAGAACTGTAACTTTTTTCATATGTGTTTACTGTATTCAAACATGTGTGGGAGAGATTTCAAGAAACCAATCAAGTACTGGCAATCTGTTCATCTCTTCTATTTGCATTATCCTTGTGTTCTATAACGGGAAGATGCTGTTTACAGTCTCACACTGTAGCCAAGCAGCAGGCAGAAATGTTCTGTGTATGCTAGAGAAAAAAAAAGGGGAATGCAAAAATAGGTATCTATTTAAAGGCAAGTGTCAGTTCATTTGCAATTTTAGTAGAGATTGTCCTAACCCACACAGTTTGGATCTGGGTTTTCTGCACTTCAAATTTAGGGGTTATTTGAATCTGAAGTTTTGGGATCATTTGCAAAATTTGGATACAGATTTGGATTCCGATTTCAGAAATCCAGCAGTCTTTAGACCTTAGGTTTAGGTGCAGGCTGATATCTCAGTTGCAGGGTTATACACTATTTGAGTTGTCATTATTAGTTACTGGCATAGGGGCTGTCACCACTGCTAATGTTTCTATGCCTTCATATGGGTCCACTCAGTCTGAACCACTGATTCCCCCATGAGAATGTCTGCAAAGGAAGCTGATGTTGCAAAAGCCAATGTCCACCATCTCTAACTAGGTATAGATTTCCTTCCCTTTTCCTCCTCAGAAATAAGAACCAAACTATTACACAGCACTCAAAAGTGTACAAAGTGCTTCACTGAAGAGGTGGATGCTTGGTTTATGAATCACACATTTGGGGGGGTAGAAACAGGTGTAGCTGCAGTGCTGGTTCTTTTCGATTTTAAACAGCTTTGAGTATTTTTGCTTTCATTGTGTATATTTGCATGATAAATGGAAGGTATCTAGTGTCAACACAGACAAATGTTAAGAAAGAACAGAACTCTGTGAAGAATTCTAGGATCAATGAGATAAATTGTATAGATCTTTTAAAGGGATAGGACCTCAGGTAACCAGAGTGAAGCTCAGATTGTACTTCGTTGATTCAGAAAGCCAGTACATGTTATATTCAGTCATCTAGACTTGAAATATCTATATTTTTTAAAATACATACGTGTACATTTTTCTTTTTAAATCTGCCACTCTGTTGTCAAGCAGTTAAACACTGAACACAACACTATCGTCTGTTCTGGTGATTTTAAAAAAATATCCCAACTTTTGTTCTCCCTCTGCTGCCCACCTCATCCTCTGCTATGGAGTGAAGGTTCTGCTGCTGGAGGAGAAACCCAATAGCATCCTCTTTCGGCTGCCTCTGAAATGAGCCTGTTGAGATGAGGCTGCTGCTTCAAGAAGGCTGATGCCTCAGACCCGTGGCCTGGAGATGGGGGAGAGCTGATTGCTTGGCCCCTTTTCTAGGAACCCTGGAGTCTACTTCTCCTCAGAGCCCAGGTGAATGTGACTGTTCTGGCATGGGGACACTGTACCCCTCAGACAAAATGAGAACATGAAAACAAAGTAAAGCTGGCAGCGTCAAAATCAGACACAAGAGGGCAGATCCTTTAGTTGGAAAAAACAGTGCTATGACAATTTACACTGGTTGAGGATCTGTCCTAACATGTCTGACACAAACTCACAAAAGCAAGGAAATGTAAAGTTAAGCCACCTCACAGTACATACCTTCTTCTTGTCTTCTCATAAGCACACACCTTACCACAACTACTGCACACCACTGATCACACACCACAGCTTGAGCACTGCCCCCCCCACACCCTTTTGCACACATGCCTTTACCAGATTATTTTCCCCTGCACTGGTGGTTGTGGATGTTTGGTGTAGTAGTTAATTGTGTTGGGAGAGACTAGTTTGGCAAATGGGCAGTTAAATGGGGGTGATGGATGGTTGCCATCCTTTGCTGGAGAAGGGAGAGTTAAGCAAATTCAAAGCACAGAAAAACTAAAAGTGCATGAAATTTCACACCCGTTGGTCACCTACTTTCAACGAGAAGCAAGAATTTATTTCCCCTTTTAAGCCCATTTTAAAATGTATAACTCCTGATTTGCTATGAGGTGCTTCCAGAATAACAGAAACTGTACAGCAGATTTAACAATGGAAGCATTCAGCGATGAGCTGGAGGGCTCACAGGGGCTCCTTGCTAAAATTCTGTCACCAAATGGAAAGGAGTTATGAGGAAATTTCCCCTGCTTTAGATGGAGTCAACTCCTCTCCACTGATGATTGTACCAACTTTCAGGCATTTGAAAAAGCAAAAAATCCAGGGAAGGACAGCGTGGACCCCCCTTATAGGCTCCCTCTCCCATTTCAAACTATATAAACTGAACACTCCACTTCACTATCAGTTCACTTAGTGCAATTCTCAGGACCAAAGCAGAAACATTTTCAGTGAACTGCATGTCACGTAAGCTGTTTTGCTAAGCAGTGATTCTGCTCTGGCTGCGGTTACGACAGAGGGTTATTTCTGAAGTGAGCAATGAATTGATTCTTGGCCCGTCTATTCTCTCCAAGCATACACACCCGTGGCTCCCATTTAGCCAGGGAGAAGGAAGAACAACTTAGTGGGAGCCTCTTGTTTGAATATTAGCATCACATGCCCGGAGACATCACCACGCTCCATAATTATCCCCAGAAACAACTCCACCCACATATTAATTTCTATTAACTGTTGTGTGGCTCTGATTATACCTTTTCTTTTTAGGTTCTGAGAAAAATACTTCACGGTTTACTCAGCCCCTAATTTTATTAAAAGGCATGAAGCTATCAGTGTCCAGGAGCTGGTGGTACAGCATTGTCAGCAATCTGCCTAGTCTGTGTGATTTCTCACCACAGGAGATCAAGAACAGCCCAAGCCTAACTGTGTCCAGCACATGATGCAAGACTTGCTTTTTCACAACATCCTTCCTACAATGACAAGGTTACAGAAAGACCAGACTCCATAGATACAGATAGAAAATGACAGAGAGAAGGGAAAGAAGTATTTGGTCCTGCCATGAGGGCAGGGGACTCGACTCGTTGAACTCTTGAGGTCCCTTCCAGTCCTAGAGTCTATGAATCTATGAAAACGAAATTAAAAACACAAAGAAAAGTGTGGGGAAAAATCTAGCAGTAGAGAGTAGAGACCATTCAACATACTATGATCCCAAACTTCATACCTTGATTAGGTACTTTATAAATATCAGTTTAGATTAGATAGTTTTATACTGAATTATTGGACAAAGACAGCTGTAAAGGTCAGAATGGATTAAAAGACCAGTTCTTCCAGGCTGTGAGCAGAAAGTCCTCAAAACCTTTCTGGCATTTGCCTGAGGGCATGTATACTTGTACCCTATAGAGCATACTACTTATCAGCTCAAGGATCAGCCAAAGACATTTAAGACTTGGTATCTATATATGAGCTAAATTTGATCATTTCTATTTTAAGTAGGTTAAATTGTTGAGTATATATTTTTCCACAGGGTTTTTAATTCATTTACCTAAGTGTAAAGGACCTTCTATATTTATATTAGATATATGAGGTATGTTTTATAAGGTATATTTGATGTGTTAAATATTTTTTAATGAAATAGTAAAATAATAAAAATGAGCATAAGGAAAAAAAGTATCCAGCTTGTTGTTGACAAAAGGTTAATGTACAGTGTAAGTGATGTCAGTGATGCCTGTTGATTTTAGTCTTTCTTCATTGTTTTTACAATTCTGCTGATCTTAGATTTGCACATGAGATGTTTGGGGACAATGATGAGTTTCTTGAAAGATAAGTAAAAGTAAGGAATGTGCTCCCATCCAATGGGCCAGTTTGCAGTGCTGGGACAAAGTTAAAACAGTGCAGGCTTCTAAGAGCAGAATGTTGTCCTCACTGCTACCCAGGACCATTCAAAGCTGGGTGTGAAAGGAGGCAACTGTAATTCAGACTCCTACCCGCTGTTCATTGCAGAAGTGAACAGAGATGAGAGGGGGATGGTGGTGGTGTGTGTGTTTTAAGTCATGTAGGAGGCATTTTACGGTATTGAAACTTCACTGGAGTGTGATGCAACTCATTAGAAGGACGCCCCTCTCTTAAAACCCAGATTGGCCTCCATCCCAGGCTGATACTGGGAAAACTTGCTTTCTGTAATTTGGTGGCATCAGAACAGTTGACTCATGACAGTGGAGTGATAGACAATGTTGTTTATATATTTTTTAAAGTCCTTCAATGTTTAAAGATTCTTGTATTCTTTTGATTCTTGCATCCCTTGTTTTGGGTCATTGTCCTGCAATGTGTCCCAGATTTGGGCTTTGGCGACTGACAGGTGTTGAATACTCTCTGAACTGCCTGTGATATACTCTAAAACTCAGAGGGCAGCAGCTTAAGAACATCCTCATTATAGAACAGTCCTATAGAATATAATAGAGATGAAACCAGCATGGTTCTATAGAGATGTAATAGGGTTCTGTAAAACATATACACTTAATGAATGATCTCCCTTCCATTGGTGCTGCAATATTATCTGTTCCCCAATCTCTGAAGGAGGCAGGTCATTCTCATTCTTGATACTGACTTAGCAGCCCTGAATCTGGAAGGATTTTCTTCTCTCTGCTTTCCTCTCTGGCTTTTAAGGGTAGCACGGCAGAATCAGGATCAGGAAACCCCTAAGTTCTGCTGAGGTCACTGTGTGCAGGAGAGAGCAGTTACTACAATTGTTCCCTGCTGCCCAAGAGCCCTGCCTCCCCTTCTGCTCTGCAGTCACCTCTGCAAGTGTGACACTGACAGACCTCGGTTGACAGCAGGCAGGATTGAACTGGGGACCTCTGGAGCTTAGTGCATGAGCCTCTACCGCATGAGCTAAAAGCCAACTCTAGAGCAGACTCATTTATCTCTCTCTTTAAGTAGTCTTGGTGCCACTAGATGGAACAGAACACCACACCCAAGAGGTGTGTGGGTTACACAAGAAGGCAAGGGACTGGGGAAATGAGAATGAAGAGGAGAGTAAAATGAAGAGGAGAACTCAGGAGATGAGAACTGGAGGAGGAGAGAGCAGAGGGAAACAAAATGAGGAGAAGACAACTGATGGAGAGAGAGAAACAAGAGGATAGGAGTGAGGTTGCAGGAGGCAGGAGAGGTGAAGGGCCAATAGCAGTGGAAGTGGGGAATGAGAGTGAGAGAGATACAGAGGGTAGATGGACAATGTGGGAAATAGAAAACGAAGGACTGGGGAAGATAACAAGATGGAAAGGGGAGGCCTCCCTGAAGAGGGGAAAATGTAACAGAGAATCCAAGGAAAGAGTGAAAGGAACTGAACCTAGAGAGAGAAAGTGCTCTTGGGGCTGGGGAGAGCAGACTCAGAAGGGGAGCAGAAGACTCAAAGAAAAGAAAAATGAAGGCGATGTACAGGGTGGAGGGGAATAGCAGAGGTTAGAGGTCATGGTGCAGGATAGCAAAGAACCAGGAGAAGGAGAAACAATTAGCACTAGCTGTTTATTGCACTTTCCTTCCCTATAACTCACTGCACTTAACAAAAATGGTTAAGCATCATTCACCCCATTTTAATGATGGAGAAGCTTAGACAGAGAAGAGATTACAATGAAAGACATAAACTAACGTAACTTGTGCTGCTCTGGCAGATTCAGAGGTAGAACCCAGACCTCTCCACATAAACATCTTGGAGAAAGAGAGAAAAGGTTTCACATGGAGAAACAAATACAGAAATAAACACCTGAAAAGAATATAAGATCAGAAAAAGCTAAATGGCGGGGGGTGGGGGGGATGACATTAAGAAACAGGAAACAAATCAACTGAGGTATAGATAAAATTATCTAGAACCCCAAATCCTCCTTTTTATATCTGCAAGCACCAGTGTGATAATTAAATTTGCTAAAAATAAGAGGGAAAAGTCCATGACTTAAATAGTGACACAAACCAATTCATTAGCGTGAACTTAGATTGACCCAAAAGTAGAATCTTGTAATAATAAGCTTAACCCAACAGGTTTTATAAACATTCCAGTGACAGCAGTTGGTTTTAAAGAAATAAAGCACTCCCCTGCAGTGTTTTGCAACTCAAATGTTACAGCAGAGAATCTGAAAATGAAAGTAACTTCATTCATTTTCACTGCCCCGGCTGAGAGAAATGCACAAATTAAATAAAGAGCACAAATAATGATAAGCAAGCTGGGTTCTTTACATTCTTTCATCTGGGTGTTGTTAGTAAATGCCTTTGTTTACAACCGGTAGCTTTTTAGGTTACAGATAAAAAATCAAAGTCAGGTTATAAATACTGCTGTTTAGAAGTTTTACCTTATTTCATCTTATCGTCCTAACACATTCTTTTCCACTCAATTTTAGATGCTAAATAGGTCAAGTTTAATTGCCAATGAACTGTGTTGCTAAACTGATTTGACCACTTTAAAATAAATAGGTGAACACGAAAATATACCTTAACATTTAACATCACTGCTTCTCATTGCATTGAGAGAACATTTGTAAAACTTCTACAAACTTACTGGCAGGTGACACACTGCAGGCTGCTGCATTGTTAGCTCTTGGATGGCTGAGAAGAGTAAGAACCGCTACAGCAGCTGCTGCACTATAAGAAGTGTCATCTTAATGTCAGAGGAGGAGCAATGGTGGAGGAGTTGGCTTCACAAATGCAAATATTTCACAATTTATTCAGCAACACAGCATTTTTTTCTGCCCTGGGCAGAAACTTTAATGAAAGAAAATATCTATGACAAAAAAGAAAGCTAAAGCCAAATATACAGACAAGGGGGCTGATCTAATCTACTCTAAAGTAAATGAGAATTTACCCTCCATTTAAATGGGAGCAGCACTTCAAAAACAATGCAATCACTATTAAAAATTCCAAGGGTGAAATCCTAACTCTGTTGTGATCTGTGGCAGAAGCTAAGGGCTTGTCTACACTGGCAAGTTTTGTTGCCAAAAACTGCCTTTTGGAGACAAACCAGCGATAGAGTACACACTGCAAGGTCCCTTTTTCCGAAAAGAAGAAAGAAAAAAAAAGGTCTAGATTTGGTGACAAAAAACTTTCATCCCTGTAAGAGACTTTTGTCTTTTCCCCTCCCTTTATGTCTACAACAACCAGTGTAGATACCACAGGGCTTTTTTTTTATTTTATTGGCATCCCTTTGGTTATTTAATTTGATATTAGATTTCATTTGTTTCATGGACTTCAAATGTTTAAGTTTCAGTGTGTTGCAGGGTTGTATTGAATATGCATAATTGTATGCTGAGAATTGAGGAGAGGAAGAGTTGGACGGCTGGTTAGGGAACAGCTGGATATTTCTGGTGCATTGAAAGGTGTGTGAAGCAGTTTGGGTTTGCATGGTCAGCTAAATGTTTTGCCTAAAATAAATTGTAAGTGAAATAGATAACAATATTAAAGCAATAAAGGTGTGAGATATACAAGTGTCACTAAGAAACTCATTTATTTCATGGCCTCAGTCTCAAAATGATTCTTGGTTACATAAGGTTGATACCACTATCACATAGCAGGGGTCACCATTCACTCCCTCCAGTGGTTCCTCTTAGATATGCCCTATTTTTGAAAACCAAATCCAAATAAAACATATCTACTAAAAATAACAGTGACAAACTAATATGGATACTTCATAAACTTCACAAATACAGATGTCTAGACTGGCGGTCTGGGCACTGGACATCAGTTAATAACGACCATCTGATTGTCTGTGGCTTTATGCTCATGTGGCAACTTCTTGTTCTCCTAACAGGTCCTGGATTTCCTGAAGGGCAGGTGCGGCTTTATATGTGGGAGGTAAATGCCAGTAACTTTCTGTTAGTGGTAATTAGGTATAGCTTGAGCTTTATTAATAAATACATGTGCACACTAGGCGCATTACATATTTCCATAAATGTTTTACACCGTTTACTACCTTTCGTTATTTCAGGATTAGTATTAATGTCAAAAAGTGTACCTGGGACTTTACAGACACATAAGAAAGGTCCTGCCACAATGAGTTTACATTTTGAATGGACAACACACAAACTACACAGAGAAGAGCAATGGGTTATACATTTAGAGTTTTCACCCCAGTTTTGTTTTGTTTTTAAAACTGTTTTCCCCTGCCTAGTTTGTCCATTTGTTTTTATTAACCTTTGCCTTTTTATTGTCAGTTTATTTGTAACCATTTCCAAAAATTGATATTTACTTCACCCCTGTCCCTTCTCTGCCCCCACCCCTTGACCCTCATAATTAGCCTGGTGCAAACACCCAACAGGGAAAATTTCAGTGTGAACAGTTACAATTTGAAAAAGTTATGAGCAACTGAAAATGAGATCTTATAATGGGAAATGTAGACAACCTTAACTCTAGGAGGCACTGCCATCTTCACCTATAATTCCCCCACAGAAAACTTTAACATAGTTAAAGAAACTCTGTTAAGTTGAAGATGCTATAGAAGCAGTTAAGTCAGGGAGACTCCATGAGACACCTGGAACCAATTAAGAATGGATTAGAGGGAATCAAAGGAAACAGGCTAATCAGATCACCTGAAGCCCATTTAGAACTGGTTGGGACTAGTTTAAAAGGAAGCTCCTTCAGAAAGGCTAGCTGGTGGGAGCTGGGAGCAAGAAGGTGTGTTGTGGAAAGACTGGAAGAAAGAAGGTGTGCAGTGAAAGAGCTGGGAGGACAAGGGTCTGTTTGGGGAAGTAGCCTAGGGAAGGGCAATAGCTCCGACAGTATAGGAAAACTACTTGTTGTCGGTGCCATTAGGGTTCCTGGGCTGGAACCTGGAGAAGAGGGCAGGCCTGGGTTCCCTCAACCCTCACCACACCTCTACAATAATGCTCCCTGAGTAGGAAGACAGGGACTAAAGAGGGCTCTTACACCAAACCCATTGACTGGCTGATGATGGATTAGTAAGCTGTAAACCTTGCCTCTAGGAGGGAGACAGCAGCTACACTGAGGGTCCCAGAAAACCTCCGAGGCAAGCCCAAACCACCTAGAAGTGCAGAACCTCCTGAGGCAAAGCTGGAACTCTGCTACAGTGGGCAGAAGGTCCCTCTCAGTGGAGCCACCCCATAGTGCTGTGTCAAGCATGGCTGGGAGGAGAGGCAATGACTGCTGAGTTTCCACTCAGAGCCAGCTGCGGTGAGGGGCTGGGCTCCTTGGTCTCCCCGCACTCTCCCCTTCACTGCAGTGTATCTCTGTCAGAAGTACCAGAATGTTGTTCCAGCTCTGGAAAAAAGTGCTAAACGCCATTGTGTTCTGGTGCCACCTGAGTACTGCTGCAGAGGCAGGCTTGGAAACTATGATCAAGGAAGCATTTGCTGCTGTTTGTTTCTACCGTGTTCAGTGAAACAGGACTTGGTGAACCATCTTTGTAAATAATTAGGATTGCACCAAAGAAATAATTGGCTTCTACTGCAATTTCTCCTCCTCACCAGAATAACCTAACAAGGCTCCAAATATTGGCCAACCATTCCCCCCAAAGAGGCAACGATACAGTTACTTTAGAACCTTGTAAAATGTATGAGTTTTTTTTCTCAAGTGTGCACTACTTTGCATGAATTGACCCAGGGCACCATTTGCCATCGTGTTATCCATTTGCCTAGTGTGCTTAGATCTCCCTGAAGTTCCTCATAATCCTCACTTGTCCTGGCTAACCTAAATAAGTTTGTGTCACTTGAAAATTTTGGTAGTTCACTACTCATTTCCCTTTACAAATCATTACTAAATATATTAAACAGCACAGGAACTAATATGGAAATTTGAGGCCCTCTGTATTGTTTTTGTTATGATGAAAATTGACCTTTTAATCCCACTTTTTCTTTCTCCTAGCTGTTTTTTTTTATCCATGACAATACTTAACTTCTCACCCCATCTCTACTTGACTTTTTTTGCAGTCATGTGTTTTGTTATTTTATTTGTAGTAATCATCTGTACTACAACCAACTACCAAATACCTATGGAGCGCAGTTTGGGAACTGTTATTCTAGAAAAATAGCCAAAAGCCAACACCACCAACAAAAAGGTAAATACAAAGCTAATCGTTTTTTTTAAATGTTTATTAACATGCATAGACATGTTTGTCTTAATTGTTCGTTTGAGGATAAGGATCAATGTTCTGTGTGAATGATCAAGTCCTCGGCTCAGAATTCTCTCCTTATCTTCCTCTTGAAATTGGTATTTTGGACTGTTGATGATCCAGGGCACTTTGCATTTATATTTCATTCCTAACCTATCTGTTTCAAAGTCATTAAATAAAAAAGAATAAACAAAAAAAATCAAATTCTTGGTTCATTGCTCTAATCCTTGTTAAAGCTGTACAGTAGAACCTCTGAGTTAAGGACACCGCAGGAATGTGGGTGTCTATAACTCAGAAACGTTCGTAACTTGGAACAAAACACAGCTCTGGCTCCAGCAGTTAACACACTGGGCCTAGTTCCAGAGGCAGCTAGGCAGGTTCCTTGCAGACAGCTTCTTTCTGGGGCAAGCTTGTTCCCATCCCAACTGTGGTGAGGGGGCTGGTGGTGAAAATAGTGTGTCCCCATCCATGTGTGTGTGAAAACAGCACCTTCTCCTGGTCTGGGGAGCGATAACCGCACTCACAGCTTACAGGAAAGCAGTGGAAAGCCCAGTGCTGCTTTTGCTCCAGCTGGCAGTGGGGGCTCACAGCTTTGCCTGTGAATCTCAGTGTCTTCAACTCCTCCTAGCTATAAGTGGGTGCCTCGTATGTGGTGGTAGTGGGGGTAGCGGTAGGGACAGGCAGCCCAGATGTGCTACCTTTAAGATGCAATACAGGCACAGTACAGTATTTGCTTTTTTGTCTCCGTTGCCGCCTGATTGGTTACTTCTGGTAACCCATTCTTTTGCAACCTGACCGTAACTCACTTCCAAGTACTTTAACCTGAATTGTGGTAAAAACACCAGAAGCCATCAGAACCTTATCTATGCTACAGCGCCAGTTTATGTCACCACTGATGCAGCTTAACCACAGGTAGCATTTATGGGATTTTTTCCCCAAAACATTCTTATGTGTAGACACTGTCTAAAGGTCAGTTTATTCCATAAATGATGCAGAACTGGACCAGCTTATTAGGCAACTCAAAATGAAAGTCCCAATGTCTATCCTTATTTCATGACCTGAAGCAGCTTCTCCCATAACATCAGCTAAATCTGACAGTTACAACTCTGGGATAAGTGGTATTTAGCATTTGTGCTAATCCTAATTACAAGACCATAGGACCCAACAAGCTTATTGGAGACATTGGCTCGTCTACACTAGAGGTAGGTCGATGTAAGGCAGCTTATGTCAACCTATGTAAGTGTTTACACTACAATTTTGCTCCTGCTGACGTAACTGCCCCATTATGCTGACTTCATAACTCCACCTCTACAAGAGGCATAGAATCAGTGTTGATGTGATTAGGTTGATGCAGTGTCAGTGTAGACACTGCGTTGCTTACATCCATTGTTACCAGCTTTCAAAAGTCATACCACAAAGCCCTGCACTAACAGTAAAATCGATATAAGCACTCCTGGTGAGGATGCACACCACCAACACAAGGAGTAAAGTGTAGACATGGACAAGAGATGTAATTACTGAGGCAGCTGTATGCTGACGTACATTACATTGACTTAGTTTTATAGTGTAGACGTGCTCACAATGTCTCTATTACAAAATGTTTGTTTAGCAGTAGTTTGTTTTAATTCATTAGTTAGGGTATTTACTAAAGTATTGTGCCCTTGTTAGTGAGCTGATCATATTCTTACCAGGTTCACAGTGTCATTTTCTTGTTTTTGTAATTATTTCAACGGCCTTTTCTCTGCTCCAGAAAGGTTTAGCATTTATATACATTGTTGTTGCTTGGTGCAATTTTTGGAAGAAAAGCCAGGGGACATTAGTAGCCCACCCTTCTGTTTTGCTGAGCAGGGTACGGATGTCTTTTCACAAGCATGCAATGAGCTTCTTACCTGTCATCTCGCAATGTGTAATCAGAGCTCCTGTTCCAACAAGAAAGGCATCACAAGTCAAGTAAATCTGTGCATTTTTGGCCTAACACCTTGTACTGATGGCAATTCTTATTAAGCCACGTGAAATGGTTTCTGGATTCCTAGAAGCACTCTCGATTCTTTTCCTTTTTGTAATTTTATATCAGATGATTTATCAGTGTAAGTAAACACAATTGTTTCTTTCAGGATTTCCTTTTAAGATTATCATTTTGTTCATCCTTATAGCTTTGTATAATACGACAATGAAGAAAACAACTTTTCCTTTATTGATAAGTTTAAAGTATTATTGGAAACCATAGTTTGTGTAAACATGATTTATTTTTCTACATATCATTGTGTAAAGGCTTTTAGTTAGCCATTCCCCTTGCCACTTCTGGTTGTGAAGCCTGTAAAGATTTTCATGGGGCTCAACAGTTGTGGAATCTGTGTCAGGACCAAAATTAGCTGGCATTGCATTAGAATCTGCTTTTTAAGAAAAGCAACCGCTGTTTAATTTTTATCTCATTTACAGCTGCAGTAATTAGGAGTAACTCCACTGAAATCATATGAGTTACACCACCGTAAAAACAGGTCATGACAGGAAAAACAGACCTGAGAATTCTGGTCTGCACTCTTTTTCCACTAGCCCCATATAGGGTTGCCAAATTTCTAATTTCTGGTAACCGGACCCCCAAGGTCCTGCCCCTGCTCCCCCTCTTCCCCTAACCAAGGCCGGTGCTACTATTAAGGCAAACTAGGCGGTTGCCTAGGGTGCTAAGATTTGGGGGTGCCAAAAAGTGATGCCCCCAATTTTTTTTTTTACAACGGTTCCTCCCTGAGCGCACGGTCGCTGATCCACTTCTCCTGCCTCCCAGGCTTGCAGCACCAATCAGCCATTTGGCGCTGCAAGCCTGGGAGGAGGATTAGAGCAGGGCTGCATGCTTGGGGAGGACGCGGAGCAGAGGTTAGCTGGGGTGGAGAGGTGCTGCACGGCTCCCAGGGAGGGGGGAGCCTCAGGGCAGGGAGGGAGCTGCCGCGGGGGTGGGCGCACCTCAGGGTGGAGGGGGGGCAGGGAGCTGCCGCAGCGCTGAGAGGGACACAAGGTGGAAGTTTCACCTAGGGCACGAAACTTCCTTGCACCGGCCCTGCCCCTAACGCCCCACCCCCATCACTGACTGGATCATCTCAAGAAGCCTGCCTGCAGGTAGGAGGCAGCCCAGCCTGAGAAGCAATTCTTGAGTGGCCTGAAGAGAGCAATTATGTGGTCCCACCCTGTCTCAGAATTTGTTCTCAACTTATTCTGGAGTTTGAGATTAAAGAAGAGAACTCTCAGGGTGAAATTCTCTCCAACAGCATGAAGCTTAAAAGTTCAGGTTCTATGCAGATGGACTGTGGAAAGGTAAAATTCACCTTCTCCAAACCAGCACCAGGGACACTGATTGCTGCTGTGCAGTGACTTCCAAAGCTTCTTTGGATAGGAAAAGCAGTTGCAGCCTCCGTATACTTGCTGCCTAGGGCATTAGATCTGCACAAACACAGATTTGCAGCCACCTCAGTTCTGTCCTGGCCTCAGATTGGTTAGTATGGAGACTAGTTCCATGACATGTAGAGGGTGTGCAGACACCCCTGCCTGGCTGCTCAGCCAACCAGTGCCCAGCACAACTGCTATGAGGGATGTAAGTGGTATGGAGGGCCAGCCCAAGACCCTCAAAACTAATAGTTAATTGCATCTATTTGCAAATATGATGAGACCTGCATGTGTAGGCCCTAAGATTTACCAGCCCAAATAAATCTAAGTAAAAAGATTTGGGGTCATCACAGCAGCCATGGTACAGTTGTAATGGTGAAATAGACTTCATCTGTAACCTTTAACATTTTCAAAAAGGCTTGCTGAACAAACACTCCAAGATGACATGCAAGTATATTTGTTTTCCTTTTGAACATCAAACCACCCATGATTTTAATAAAGCTGTGAAATATCTCTAGTTCTGGGAGTTCTCTTGTTTCATCGTCATAGTAATTAAGCATCTTGGCACAATTTTGTTCCTCACAGATATAAATAATGATTTAAAATATATGCTAATTCATCTAGAACAGTGGTTTTCAACCTGTGGTCCATGGGCCCCTGGGGGGCTGTAGACTATATCTAAGATGTCCAAAGGGGTCCGTACCTCCATTTGAAATTTTGAGGGGTCTACCAATAAAAAAGGGTTGAAAACCACTGATCTATAATATGGATTTTTATAGATTGACACAAATAAATACCACTTAAGTAATCTGAGAACATATGGGGGTCTCAATCTTGCAAAAAAAGACTATGTCCACAGTGTTCTACAGTTCATTAAAAAAACCCAAACACTACATGGTGAGTTGTGCTGTAAGAAAATAACATGAAACAGTGAGCACATTCTAGAAAATATTGGAAGGAGAAGGGAAGCACACGCCTCTGGCTTCCATTTGGGAACATGTCACAGCTGGGTAAACATAAACAAAATAAAAAGCTTTGAAAATCATAAGATAGTATGGACTAGAACTGTGATTATGATGGTGGCATTGTCAAAAATGACATATTTTGCGTTCAGGAACTGCCTTTCATCTGATGACCACAATGTTCTTGGCAAGAAGAATAACTATTAATATCCCTATTTTACAGACGGGTACAGTGAAACACACAGAGATTAAATAAATTGCCTACAGTCAAGCACAAAGAGAATCAAGTCTCACTGCTAGTTAGAAGACTCAAGAGTCCCAACTCCTACTCTCCAACATTTACTAAAAGACAAGATTCTTTTAATGATAAACCTCCTTTCACAGCTATTACGATATTTGGCACACAGACCGAGTTCTCTGGCGCATATGCTATACTTTGTGTACAGACAGCTCTAGGTGTCCACATTCACTTGCTTGGCTCCACAACTACTGTCAAGTATTAACAGGGTTATTAATTCAAAACCAAACAATTTATTAGCAAGATGACAACTTTAATATAGCCACATTTTTAGTGCATTGAACCATTTATTTTCATTCATATTTATTTCTATGTGGTCTATTTTATATTAGTGTTTTAGATTCTTTGACATGTAAAGATACAATGTTCCCAGGCCGAGCAGTTTACAATCTAGTATTTTTCCAATAAATACTTAGTTTATATGTAGTGGGTTTAAACTTCAAGATGCTTTATAAAAGCTAAATAATTAATCCTAACCCCCTGCGGGGAGGTGAGTAAGTAAGTAAAAATCATTTTATGATGTGGAAACTCAGGCAATGCAAAGTTATGCAACAAACCAAGATCCCCCTTGCAAGGAAGATAACAACTAATTTTTCTAGCTCTACAGTCTGTGCTCAGACGCTCTGATTACATCAGCTTCTCAAACCACTTAAAAAGGACAATTTACATATAGTAGCTATGTTAAACAGGAATAATTGAAGTATTTTAAATCATTATTATTATTAAACAAGTTGCAATAAGACAGGCAGTTCTAACTCATTTGAAGCAACAAAGGCAGTAAAGTAAATGCAGCAGCTGTACATGGTTCCTTTGTTGTCTTCTGTAAATATCTGTTTAAAAAAAAAATAGACTTTTCCAGCCAGCACAGTACATTATATATAAGCTATCAAGGCCTTTCTCTGCTCCCCTCACAGCCAGATTCATTCCTTCCCTACTTGAGCGGGCCTTTTAGACAGACAAAATTTCCCCTGTCTTAAACATATATACAAGCTGCTTCTTTGCTCCCTATATTTGTAAACAGACTTTCCCTTCTAGGGAGCCTGATTTCAACCCCAGCCCCCACTTTATTTTAACACCTGTTAGTTTTTCCCAACCACTCCAGCCTGCCACTGGACTTTAACACAATTCCACTGATAGCCCACTCTCACACCCAGCCCTATTCTGCAGGAGTCCCCATCGGTGTGGGGCCACTGAGGAACAAAGAACACAGGCCAGAACCCAACAGGTCCTCCCACAGGGACCTGTCGGTGGGCATGACCCTCTCCCCGCCTTGTGTGCCTCTCTGTCAAATATACCTTTACAAAAACATGGAGAAGCACAGAGGGACACGGTATAGATAACTGTTAACACAAACTTGTTTTCTTTTTAAAAACTTGTGATATTTCTCAGCCATATACAACTTGAGAATAGAGAGTGCTGAGAGAAATAGGAGTTTCACTGGATCGCCTATGCTCTGAGGACAGAGACTGAATGTTGCTGCTGAGACCTCTGACAAGATGGTAAATTATTATGACATTCTAGGAGTGCAAAGAAATGTCTCTGCAGATGACATAAAAAAGGCATACCGAAAACTGGCATTGAAGGTGCACCCTGATAAAAACCCAGAGAACAGAGGCATCAGAGAGGAAATTCATACAAGTCTCTAAGGCATATGAATCATAGAATATTAGGGTTGGAAGAGACCTCAGGAGGACATCTAGCCCAACCCTTGCTCAAAGCAGGACCAACACCAACTAAATCATCCCAGCCAGGGCTTTATCAAGCCTGACCTTAAAAGCCTCTAAGGAAGGAGATTCCACCACCTCCCTAGGTAACCCATTCCAGTGCATCATCCCCCTCCTAGTGAAAAAGTGTTTCCTAATATCCAATGTAGACCTCCCCCACTGCAACTTGAGGCTATTGCTTCTTGTTCTTCCATCTACCATCACTGAGAACAGCCTAGCTCCATCCTGTTTGGAACACCCGTTCAGGTGGTTGAAGGCTGCTGTCAAATCCCCTTTCACTCCTCTCTTCTGCAGACTAAATAAGCTCAGTTCCCTAAGCCTCGCCTCATAAGTCATGTGCCCCAGACCCCTAATCATTTTTGTTGCCCTCTGATGGACTCTCTCCAATTTGTCCACATCCCTTCTGTAGTATGGGGACCAAAACTGGACACAATACTTCAGATGTGACCTCACCAGTGCCAAATAGAAAGGAATAATCACTTCCCTCAATCTGCTGGCAATGCTCATACTAATACAGCCCAATATGCCATTGGCCTTCTTAGTAATAAGGGCACACTGTTGACTCATATCCAGCTTCTCATCCACTGTAATCCCTAGGTCCTTTTCTGCAGAACTGCTGCTTAGCCAGTCAGTCTCCAGCCTGTAGCAGTGCATGGGATCCTTTCTTCCTAAGTGCAGGACTCTGAACTTGTCCTTGTTGAACCTCATCAGATTTCTTTTGGCCTAATCCTCCAATTTGTCTAGCTCACTCTGGACCTTATCCCTACCCTCCACCGTATCTATCCCTCCCCCCAGCATAGTGTCTTCTGTGAACTTCCTGAGAGTGCAATTCATCCCATCATCCAGATCATTAATAAAGATGTTAAACAAAACTGGCCCCAGGACCGACCACTGGGGCACTCCGCTTGATACTGGCTGCCAATTAGACATTAAGCCAATGATCACTAACCGTTGACCCCGACAATCTAGCCAGATTTCTATCCACCTTATAGTCCATTCATCCACTCCATAATTCTTGAACTTGCTGGCAAGAATACTGTGGGAGACTGTATCAAAAGCTTTGCTAAATTCAAGATATATCACATCCACTGCTTTCCCCATATCCACAGAGTCAATTATCCCATCATAGAAGGGAATCAGGTTGGTCAGTCATGATTTGCCCTAGATGAATACATGCTGACTGTTCCTGATCACCTTCCTCTCCTCCAAGTGTTTCAAAATGGATTCATTGAAGACCTGTTCCGTGATTTTGCTGGGGACTGAAGTGAGGCTAACCAGTTTGTAGTCCCCCAGGTTCTCTTTCTTCCCTATGAGCACTAAATATGGGCACTATATGTTTTCCAAACATCCAGACCTCCCCTAGTCATCATGAATTTTCAAAGATAATGGCCAGTGGCTCTGCAATCACATCTGCCAACTCCCTCAGCACCTTTGGATGCATTAGATCTGGACCCCATGGACTTGTGCATGTCCAGCTCTTTTAAACAGTCCTTAACCTGTTCTTTCACCCTCCTCCCCATACTGTGTTGCCCAGTGCAGCAGTCTGGGAGCTGACCTAGTCTGTGAAGATCGATGCAAAAAAAGCATTGAGTACTTCAGCTTTTTCCACATCATCTGTCACTATGTTGCCTCCCCCATTCAGTAACAGTCCCACACTTTCCCTGACCACCTTCTTGTTGCTAACATACCTGTATAAACCCTTCTTGTTACCTTTCACAACCCTTGCTAGCTGCAACTCCAATTGTGCCTTGGCCTTCTTGATTACACTCCTGGATGCTCTAGCACTATTTTTATACTCCTCCTAGCCATCTGTTCAAGTTTCCACTTCTCGTAAGCTTCCTTTTTGAGTTTAAGATCACTGAAGATTTCACTGTTAAGCCAAGCTGGTCACCTGCTATATTTGCTATTCTTTCTGCACATTGGGACGGTTTGTTCCTGCGCTCTCCATAAAGCTTCTTTAAAATACAGCCAGCTCTCCTGGACTAGGTTTTATCTGATCCTCAAAAAAGCAATGTCCAGGACATGTTTAGGAAGGAGAGTAAATAGAAAAGAAGAGATAGAGGGAAAGGGAAAGGCAGCGATGGGAGTCCCCTTGATTCTAAATTCCCAGTCAGTAGCCCCAACACACATGTGTTGAGAGGAATGGACTCTTTTTCAGGGAAACTCTGGGATGATCTACTTGATAGCATTTCTGGCATTTAGAGAGGACTCCATAGAAGAAGAAGCAAAGGTTGTAAAGGATGCTCTCTGTATTTTTGAAACTTATCAGGTATTGGATTTACTTCATTTGGTTCCTAGTGAGCTAGGGGCTACTCTTCATCCTCCATCACCTCATAGAACAACAGTGGGAAGACAACTTCAGATCAGTCATAATGACCAACAAAATAGTTAATGGCATCAAAATCACTACAGCAAGAATTGTGATGAATGGAGAAGAGAGAGTAGAAGCCATTATTGACCATTAAAATTCTCAACTATAATTGGTAAGAAGCAGCTGTTATACTTGGATAACACGTTTACCAGAAATGTTAAGCTATGATAAGCTCCATTTGAGGAACTAACAGGAATATTGGGGCTGTGGGGGAGATTTCAATCAAAATCTGCTTTCGACTTACTGTGGCCTAATTGAAAGTATTTATAAATAAATAGTTCTTCCAAAGTCAATACATATGGGTGTCACTGACTTTTCAGTTAATTCTTGGACTATCATTAATGCTTATATTTTATCTTTAAAACTGTTGTGAATTCTTTGTGCACTTTGGATTTATTATGATTTATCCAGCGTGAACAATGATCAGAGTTCAGGCTAATCAATACATAAACTAGCATGAATCTTATGCTTTTCTTTATGTTTGAATTGTGAAATGGCTAATGTGCTGCGAAGTTAACATTCCCAGGACAATTTGTAAAGAAAAATGTAGCATTAGACGATGTAAATAAAAAACAAGAATGCATTTCTGGTGGGATGATTTTTTTGTTTCAAATAAATGCTGGCAGCTTAGTCCACTATAATCATGGGCAAATGACAATGAGTAAAGGCAATGGACTGAGTCTTAGTTTGCTAGTCAATTCTAAATCAATAAATGCTGTTATTTTGTGGGAAAAGTACATAAAACTCCAAAATGGGAAGTGAAAATGTCCACAATGCAATCACGTTGGTTTGCTCATAAATTGTTTTGCAGTAGCCCTTGCCATGTTTTCATGAGCAAATAAATCCCTGTCTTTGTACGGCCTTTATAATAAGGCATGTAGACTTTCCAAAGGCCACCGGAAATGAACTGGATTCAGAAGAACCCAGCTTCATTTAATTTCTGTTTCTCTTTTGATTAGTACTGCTAACTAGCTCATACAAGCAGAAAGATAACGGAAAGCACACTAGCAGCATGGAAGAAAATTCTGAGGGAGAACGTACAGTATAGAACCAAGTTTGCTACTGTCCATTATTTTTATTGTGTATTTTTCTTCCTGTTTAGCAATAGTGTTTCTTGTGCAGTCACAGATTCTTCAATTTGTTAAACACTTGTTGGTGCCTTTGAAAAAATCTACTTAGCAACAGATTGGGAGTGTTTTGAAAGAGGAAGCCAAAGCCATATGTTTTTCAGCTAACTGCCCCTCCTAGTCCCCTCACCAAAAATGTAATTGATGCAATGCTGAGGAAGATACTGTACAAATAAATTCTATTTATCTCTCTCTAGTTACAAACATGCATTCATACAGACTGGCATAGACCATTTAGTCCTCTGTGCATGTGTGTGCTCTTGAACACCCTACATGTTCTCTGTGTGTATATGTAGATAGATGCTGTGTGGTGTACCCACAAATATTGGCTAGAATTTAGGTTCACAGTAGAAAACTATTGCCCCATGATTTAAAAAGGCAACCAGCAGTAGGATATAATATCAAAAGCTGCCAGCTATGGCCATAATTACTCACAGGGGGTCACTCTATCAACCTACAGGACAAGGTGTTTTCTATATACTCTACATTCCCCAGCTATATATTATATTATTCACTTTAAAAATGGTTCACTGCCCTAATTGATGCATTTCTCTCCTTTCACTCATAGAGTGCCATTTAGAGGTGATGTGGAAGGGAATTTAATTTATGTGTCACACAATGATTACAGGACTTAGATCAAAATATAAAACTGGGGCCTCACTGTGAATCATCAAAATTTTAATTGAACAATTCCTCACATCCATTGCATCTTTGACCATTTTCATTTCCCCATTCAGTCCCATCCCCCTCATCCCTCTCCTCTCTCTTTATGGTATCAGCTTGTTTAACTTGGTCTTTTACCCCTCTCCTTTCACATTCCACCCCACCATCTTTTCACTCCCTTGGCCCTGTCACTCTCAGGTGTTATTTAAAGTATCAGTTATTGTATTAGTTGAAAACCACAGTACAGACCAGTTTCTCATTTTTAGGTACATATCATAGAAAATAGCCCAAAATAATTGTTGACAAGTGCATATTAGTATCAATTTATTAGTAGTATAGATTTATATATTAATATATATTTTAGTATCTCAACCAGTGACAAATTAATGCACAGGTCCCTGGCCAATTTGGGGGACCCCAGAAAAAATCTCATGATGCTAGGGCAGGATGGTTTAGCTGCTGCATCCTCTGCTTTGCTGGCTGTGTTTGGGGCAAGGCTTCTTGGATAAGCCAGTAGGGGGATCAGTTGGTGAGTGTGGCTGGAGGGCACAGCAGCTGCCTCTTCCTCTCCTACTTGTGGTTTTCTTCACTACTGCCCATGGCTTCTTGCCGCCGCTGGTGACGGGCTTCCCCTGCATCCTCCCAAGCGCGGGTAGCTGGAGCTAAGTGGTGAAGGAAGATGGCGAGTACTGCCTGCTGTGTCTCCTCCAGCCCCAAGCTGTGCAAGAATACCCACTGTCAGCTGGAGTCCTACCACCTTGATCCTGAGCTGAGCTGCAAGGACACAGGCTACAACCAGGTGTGTCATTTGGGAGGGCAGGGGCGGCTTCTGCCCCCCTCTGAATTTCGTACAGAAGGTGTGCTCCCAGATAGAGCTTTTGACTGCACAGCATTAATGTGAATGTGATTTCTGCAAAGGAGACCTGCCGCACCAGTTTGTGCCCCTAGGGCAGGGAGTCGGTATTTTGTTTACAAACAGGTGCAGGGTGATTAAGATAGGAAAGGGCTGGTAATTAAGTTAAGGATCTGGAAGTCCTTAGATAAGCCTGTAAAACAGGAATCCCTCTGCAGGGATAGAGGTGTTGACTCGAAACTCCAAAGCGCTGCAGCGGGAGTGCTCCCGCAGCAGGGCTTTGAAGTGCGAGTATGGTCGAGGCACCAGCGCTGGCAGAGAGCTCTCCCAGCGCTGCAGGTACTCCACCTCCCCAAGGGGATTAGCTTACAGTGCTGGGAGCCGTGCTCCCAGTGCTGGGGCACTGTTTACACTGGCGCTTTACAGCTGTTGTAACTTACTGCACTCAGGGGGATGTTTTTTCACACCTCTGAGTGAGAAAATTGCAGTGCTGTAAAGCGCCAGTGTAGCCAAGGCAGAAGAAATACAGCCAAGCCTTATGAGCTAAGTATATGTTCTGAAAAGAGGGAGGGATGTTGTGTAAGTGAAAAGAAGGGGCCAAAACCCAGGGAAGGGCTAGCACTGGTATAGAGAGGTTCCCACTCTACCTGTAGTACTTATGTGGCCCCATCACCACAGTATCTGAGTGCCTCACAATGTCTTACCTATTTCTCCTCACAGCCCCTCTGTGAGGTAGAACAGTGCTGGTATCTCCATTGTACAGATGGGACACTGAGGCACAGACAAAATAAAGACCAGATTTCCAAAGGTATCTAGGCACTAGATTTTCAAAAGTGCCTAGAAGGTTAGGTGCTTTGTAAACCCCACTAGATGCCTAGCTGCATCTCTGGATGCCTAAAAACCTCTGAAACTCTTTCCCTAAGGCACTGTCACTGGCCTGAGATCATACAGGAAGTCCATGGGGAAAGCAGAGCCCAGGTTTCTCAGGGTTAGCTCCCTAGCCACTGGACCAACCTGCTGCAAAAAAAAGAGAACACTGTCAGATGGGAGCAAAACCAAGAAGGCCAATTCTCTGAGACTCTAGCAATCTGTTCCAGGCGAGTAGGAAGGATGCCATGTTTGACAGCATGAAAAGCAGCACAGAGGTCAGGATGGATGAAGAAGGAGAGAATGAGAGTTAGATGAGAGGAGATCACTTAACTCACAAGGGGTTGCAGGTTCTGCCCCAGGCTGTGTTGTAGAGCAATGCCTGCTGTGCAGTTTTAGATTTTAACTGAAACCATTTTGTTTTATCATTTTTTGTTCCAAGTTTGAGAAAAGGAAGGAATGAGAAAGTGTCATATGAGTATCAGATGTGATTACACATCAAATTCTAAGGGTTTCAGCTGAATCCAGGCCAATTCCAGAGCAAAGAACAGAAATTTCATCCATAAAGTCAACAATTATTGTCATGAGTTGTATTATTCACTGGGCACCATCTGTGTGCTCAGCACTGTTCAAAATGTGCCAGAAAATGTAGTTCCTGAGCCAATGTGTATAAGATGTGTAGCCCTGGATAAGTTGGCTCAGATATTTAAGTATGAAGTGTATAGTTATTGAGCACATGTTATCACATGTTCACTGTGATGTTAATATCTATTAGTGGAGGTGTTGATGGCAACAGAAGTTTTACTTGATTAAGGACCAGAAGATTTGACTCTCCGCCTGTCTTTCAAGAGGAAGAGCTGCCCAGAGCTCCTGTGCCTGTTCATTTTCCTTTCCTGCCTGCAGTGGCCTTCATATATCTCAGTGGCAGCAGTCTCAATTTTTTTCTCAACTTTAAAATGAGTAATTTTCTTGGGTTTTGGTTTTAAATATTCTCCTGTGAGAACTGTAACTCAATCACTGTAGTGTTGTTTTTAAGGGCCTTCTGGAAAGTAACCAGCCTTAAACAGAAGTGAAAGCAGTGATTCCAACTCTCATGATTTTATCATGCATCTCATGATGATTATTGTTTTCATTAAAGCCCAGCTCCTGGAGTTAAGTGGATATGTGATGATTTCAGCCTTCATTCTTAAAGGAAAATGAAATTTCGAGCCTTCATGCCTGTGAAGAAAGCTTCAAAATGTCACCCCAGTGCACCCTCAGGGCTCAAAAAGCAGAAGGCAAATAAAAAGAACACCAAATCTATTATTTTTACATAAACTCATGATTTTAAAGCCAATCACATGATTTTTGGTGAGCCTGATTCATGATTTTTGAACATTTGGGGTTGGCAATACTGTGACTTCAAAGTGTCAGTTTCACTCCTGTTTAAAGTCAGTTTCTAGTCTATTATTTGCAGTGGGGTAACACCGCTAGACCCCAGGGAAGTGCAGTATTAAATGCATGGGACCTTGCCGTACATTCTTTCCAAAAGTTAAATGATTTATTCCAAGCTTGGTTAACTGCAAAAAAAGTGATAGAAAGTTCTTTAGATCTTTCTGCAGTTGTTTTAATTGTTGTATTCAAGAGTTAGTAACAAAATAAGAATATATATTAAAATTTTAAATTTTAAACCTAACCAGTGTCCTTTAAGTAACTTGACACAAGATGTCAGAACATGTTAGTACTAGAGTTGAGCGGGTTTAATATTATTTAATTTTCTTTCTTTTTATAGGAATTAGATACGGTGCTCCTGTCAGCAAATGCAACTCCCATAAGGACACAGAGAGACATGGGTGGGGGGAACTCTGTACTGTCTGCTGTCCTGCTCAAGAGGAGAAACATGGAAACCCCTAATGCCCCCACCCTGACACACGTATCATCAGAGCCCCCTTCACCTCTTCCTTGCCTCTCAATGTTCAATCATTTATCTGTCCCTGGCATGAGCTATTCTCACTTCCCCATCTCCACCGTGGAGAGGAAAGGGAGCCTGTGGGAGGGGACCAGTATTTTTCCTGTGGAGAAGAAGAGATGGATAGGGAACCTGGCTGGGTCACCTTTCATCAGCTACTACTGCTCCATCTACTGGCAGAACGGTTGGGAGCAACAGAAAATCCAGAGCAGGCACCCTCATTTTCTGCTGCTTCTGCTTTAAATCTCCCTGCCCAGTGAGTCCTCATTTCATCAGCTCCCCCTCTGCTGCTAGCAGACAAAGGGGATGCCTGCTTTCATACTCACCCTTATAGTTTAATCCCTAGCTGTATGTCTTCATCAGGTCTGATTTGGCTGATGCAGTGGAATTATTGTGCCAGTGCCTGGATGAGGTTGGAGATTGGATGAAGCCCACCTGGCTGCAACTCATTTCAGACAAGACAGAGAAGTTAGTGAACTGGGGAACTGACCAGAAGAGTTGGCTGAACTTGTATCAGTGCCCGTACTGGAAGGTGTAGAACTGCCAGATGCGACAAAGGTGCTTGCTGCTAAGGTGTTTTATTAGCTCTGGAGCTGGGTATCCAAGTAGAAGAGGAAACCAAGAGCACTTTTTTCGATCTGTGCTTGGTGGAGCAAACGTGAACTTCTCTCACTGACCTTGCCATTGTTTCCCATGTTTTTCTCACATGATTATGTTGCTGCAGTGCGTGCTACAAGGGGCTGCATGGTGAGTGACTTGGAAACAGAAGCAAGAGCAGCTGAATGCTTATAGTGCTGCCAGCTCTCATGATTTTTCACCTGTGACATGATTTTGGCTGAGGCTGGAGCCAGTCTGGTGATGACAGATGCTCCAGCCCTCTTGTAAATTTGAGCTCTCTGATTGCCTGCCTGCCCACTTGCTGCCTCCTGGTGCTGAGCAACCAAACGGAGCCGCAACAGGAAGAGCTCTTTCTGCCCCAGGATCCTCACAGGAAGGGAGAACGGAACTAAAGAGCCAGTAGCTCAGGATGGCTTCACTCCATCCACCCCCTCTGCTCCTGTGAGCAATAGGAGTGGGATGAGGCCTCTACTCTTCCTCCCTCCTTTCTGCCTTCCTTCAGCACCCAGCCTGGGAAAGGACAGAGGGGGGTGAAGTGGGGTTGCTACCTGGCCGATATTTGACAGGCTTGGCCATTTTTTTATGGATTTGCCTGTTGCCAGAAAAATAATTTAATCTCTCTAAAGATTTGCATCATCATCATAATACACTGGGATTTTAATTTTCTAATGTTAAAAGTTGTGTCCAGCTAAAGATGCTGCAGTGTTCCCACTTGCAGAGTTTAAGCAATAACAGATCAAAACTGTTGAAAATATAGCAGCTGTAGTGCCCAGCAACATGCAAGCACATCACATGTATGTGTGAGAGAGGATTTGATATCACAGTGTGAGGAGACACGCGAGGAATATTAAATAACGGAAGATCAGGTTGATGGTGCAAGTGATTCTACTACACCCCCGGGGGGATGGGGAGCTCACATCAGAAAATGCACATTCAGTGACAACTAACTAAACAAAACCAACTACAAAAACTGTCTGGCAAAATGTACTGATCAAACGCCTGTTTGTTATCAAGGATGTTATCAAGCTTGTCTATATATGTTACCTCTCTAGATACTATAAGTGGCTGTTGAAGGGAGGCATTGCAGAGTTGCCTTGAATGTTAGGGTTGCAGTGGGCTTGTCATTTGTGTGTAGGGGTGCCAGTTTGTTTGCATTTCAAAGGTGAAATGCCCATGGAGCTGCTTCTCTCAGCCTGGGAAAAGGGAGAGAGAATCCCACTGTAGCCCCTCCAAGCCTGGGAGGGGAGTGAAGGATGCCCAGGGGAAACAGAGCGGGGGAGCTGAATTTATGAAATTGGGGTTGATATTAATTGCTGAGCTGGGGATGAGCAGATGTGGTGTTGAGAACTCCTGCAACAGCGGCCACAGTCACCTTAATATATTTGGTAGAGTGGGCATCAGTAATTGGCACAGCCACACTGGGAATGGGCAGGGTGAATTAAAAAATCAAGACACACCAAAAACACACAATTTAATTTTTCTTAAAAATTTCTGGATTTCTGTTTATTTTTTTTTCAAATACTACAACATATACCAAAATACCAGTTATTCATTGTATACAAAGTAAATGAAGAGAATTAGGATAAAGGGAGGGAAGGGGAAGCAACATACCTATCTTCAGGGTTCACATTAAACACAGACCTCTAAAATGTCAGCCCAAATTCCTTGAATTTTTCAGGCATTCCCTTTCTGAGGAATGCCAGTTGTGCGTTAACTGTGTGGTCAGCTATATCACTGGGTCAGGCATCAATATTTGATGGGGATTGACTTTTCCATTTTTGCAGAATCAGTGTTTTAGCAACCAAAGCTGCACATTAAAATTATGTGCCTTGTTGCCAGAAGATCTTCAGGTATCAGGAATGAAATGTAAGGGGAAGAATTCCATAATTCATTATTTTTGATCTCTTGAGGGGTCCAACTTCTAAGTTTTGATCTCTTAGGTTGTGAATACTGTGCTTATTAAGTGGGGTTTTACATCAAGAGCAAATAGTACACCATTGCTGTGGCTTCCTATAAGCTTTCAAATGGAATCCAGGTTGTTGACTTTAACCTCTAAGGTCTGAAACAGTTTGGGACTTGCCTACCTTGTAAGATATCACCAACTCCCCATGCCATCCTATTGTATTTGAGATCAATGGAGATCATCTGACACACCCTCAAGCTGATGACAGTGGGTGTGTTCTTCCTGAGATATCTTTGAATTATGAACTTCCTTCCCCCAGTCACAGCAGTCTGGATTAGTTAACCTTCAGGGCCCTGCAGGCCCATCTTTGCATATAGCGTAATTGTGCTGCCCCCATGCAACAGACCTGGGGGGGTGTGTAACATCAAAGCAACCTCAGTTTCCCAAGCATCCATTCAGGATGTGTTCCCCAATTTTCAGTGCCACCCATAGCATCCTACACAGTAGAGAAAACAAGTCTAAATGTATTGTGTGAGGAATTTAATGTGTAAAGGCTTTGAGGTTGGGATTTTAAGTGACTTACGCAGAAGTCCCATTGGATTTAAGCACCTGTGTCACTGAGGTGTTTTTGAAAATCCTGCCTGTAGTGGGCCAGCGTGGCTCCCCTCCTCAACGGAGAAGGTCGAGCCCCGCTGGAGGCCAGAGTAGGTGGAGCTACGGAGCTCTGAGACCGCCTCTCAAAGGGTCAGGCGGTGACCTGGAACTATAAAAGCCAGCCCTCAGAGCTCAATCAGGCCCCAACAGCTGGAGAGAGCAGACGTACCTCAGGGAGCTCGAGACTGGGAGGCTCTGGCGACCCAGGGGAGCCACCCAGACTGGCTCCCCCGCCCCTGCTACCCGGAGGAGCCGCCAGCGCTACCCCGCCCCTGCTACTCGGAGGAGCAGCCGGCGCTACCTTGGCCTGACTATCCCAAGGAATTCCCGGACCTACCACCCAGCCCCGGCTGCGATGACCCTATGCTAGTGGACCCTTCAGAGGCCGACGGTAGGTCCTGAGGGGGAGTATGGAAGCAGCCTGGGGGCAGACAACCCTAGTCAGGCTGCGGGGATGCAGGATCCTATGTCAGTGTGTTGCGGTCAGGATCCCCACTGACTGACCAGCAGAGTGACAGCCGCTGCTAGGGCCCCGGGCAGGACCGGCGCTAGGGTTTTGAGTGCCCTAGGCAGATGCCCCAGCACGCTGGTCCCGTGGAGCTGCCGCAGTGGTGCCTGCGGGTGGTCCACCAGAGCCGCGCGAGCAGCCGACAGTCTGCAGGCATGACTGCAGCAGCTCCGTCCAAGCCGCGGACCAGCGGACCACCCGCAGGCACCACTGCGGCAGCTCCACGGGAGCTGCCTGCCGCCCCCTCCGGCGGCGCCCTGATCCAGGGGACTCCCTGGGCTGCCGGCTGCCACGGTGGCACCCTGACCCAGAGGACACCCTGGGCTGCAGGCTCCCTAGCAGCAGCGGCTGCTCAACCATTTAAAAAAAATTTGGGGGTGCTTTTTGGCGCCCCCAAATCTCGGCGCCCTAGGCAAACGCCTAGTTCGCCTAAATGGTTGCACCGGCCCTGGCCCCGGGCTGGGACGCAGTAGAGTGGGAGGGCCTGCGTCCCCCCTGCCACCCAGCTCCTGGGTGGCAGATTCCCCCTCTCCCTGGCCAGAGGAGGCCAAAGGCCTGAGCTTACTGACTCAGTGTTTGCTGCTCCGCCCTGACCAAGGGCTGGGCCTTTAAAACTGTTGCTATTGCTCAGCCCTGACCACGCAGCAATTACAAGCTGATGGGAGTTGAGCACAATTTAGCTTGTGGATGTGTCAGCTGCATGTTGTGAGCACATAGGTGTAAAAGGGATTATCTTCCTATTTAATATCTCTGCACAAAGGTATGTGCTGGTGTAACTATACATTTTAACTGAGTAGTAAATAAGACTGTCTACCTATTCCCACCTCCACCCCCACCCCCACCCCCAAAAAAAAGCACTAGCTCGCTTCTTCGGTTGACTCCTACCTGGTCAAAAATATGGCAATATTATGAAATTAAAGAAGATCTGAAGAACCCTACAGAGATAGCCCAATACCTTTTAAGCATTTCAGTGATTAACACAGAAACAATTGTATAGCTGCATAATCCCCAAAATTGGTGGTGTGATTAGCAATAATGCAACAGTTGTGTAATCAGAACACTTACGTGGAAATTCATCACAGTTTGTACTATTAATATTGTAAAGAAGATATAATAGGTAGATAAAATTTTGGTTTTATTTAATCATTTGCTTCATGAAGAAATCAGTGTCCAATTGAATTTATATTGGAAATGCAAGTAATAATATACATTGTGTCACATCCTCAACTATGTAAATCAGTGTAGTTCACTGAAGTTATGTCAGTTTACTCCACCTAAGGATTTGATTTCATGCTTATAAATTAATGTTAATGTTAACAGGAAGAATACATTCATGCATGAACATTAATTAACAGTAATTATTATGTGTAGGACCTATTTAGGATTTGTTATGAACAAAGCACCTTGCAGGTCAACATCCTCATTAACAATCAAATTCAATAGAGAGAAGAGTAATTTAATTCTATTTCAGTAATGCTTTCCTTAGTGGCAATGAGAAAAATGTGCTTTGATCTACAGTGGATTCCATTCTACAATAATCTATATGAGCCCTTATCAACAGCACCTTGAAGATGATGAGCGTGATCCTGCCCTCTACATGCAGGCAAAACTCCCTTACATGCAAGATTAAACCTTATGGGACAGAGACAGAAACTCCATTTTCCCCACCCTTCCCCTCATAATGTGAGTATTAATCCTTTATCTCTATTCTATTTAAATTACCTGGCTACAGTTCCTTTTCTAGTGGGTCGTGTTTTGTGGATGGACCCATGCATTTAATATTTTAAACATTCCCTCACCATCTTGTTGTTAGTCCCTGTTTCTTCAGGTCTATGATGTCATAATAAAAGTTGTTCAAGATGACTTCAGTCTCCTGTATCTGAAATCATAAAATAGATGTGCCACTACTTTCCAGCATGACAGTCTGATAACGTTTCCATCAGTTGTAAAGAAAAACAATGGAAAGGTCACAAAAGGAAGGGGAATGCAGCAGAGGATAAAATAGACCCGATTTAGAAACACTTGAACATTATTATGTAGCATTCTTCCCTTTTGTTTCTGAGTCTACTCCAGTCAAGTGCTGAATGCCCTTCACTCCCATTATCTTTGTAAGAAGTACTCTGCATTCTCATTTTTCCAAAACAGCTAGCTGCCTCTTCAAGCAGTTTCATATTTTACTTAGGTTATCTAGACAAATAGGCTCAGCCTGAACTTCTCAATGGATCCCATGACTGTATTTGCTTCATGAGCTAAATATTAAGTGGTGAAAAAGATACCTGTGGAATTCTTGCCAGGGTGAGCATCTGACATTGATAGTCTTCTGGTGAGACGGTAAGTATTCCCCAGTCTGGTGGCCCAGAAAATGCCTCAAGGACTATGAACAGTGTACCTTAAAAATATTGTTTGAAACTAAAGATCTAAAACTACCGAAGAAACATTTTATTGTACACAGAGTTGGTACTAAGCCCTTTCCCCTGCCTTCCTGCCCAGACAACCTCCCAGCCCTATAATATTGCAAATAAGCATTTTATTTAAGGTATTTAACAATTCTGATGCAACTTCATATTTTGCAGAGGTGCTCTGTAGTCAAATGCATACTGCTCAGTCCAGATCATCAGCTGATGTAAACTGGCTTGGAGCTATGCCAGTTTACACCAACTGACAATCTACCACTCAGAGCCTTATTTTCAGAAACACTTGAACACTCACAAATTCAGCTGAAGTCAATGGGAGCTGTGGGCGCTCGGCAGCTGTGAAAATTAGCCCAGAGAATTTATATAAGGCAGTTTTAATCATAACAAAAACCAAGCTGATGTCAATTGCCCAGCCATAGAGCATTCACTCCAAGGTGCAGTTTTATGCATTTGTGTGATATTTAGGTATTTTTAAAAATTAAGCACACAGACATATGTGACTGAGAACCAAATTCTATACATTAGAAGTTAGAGTTTAATCCTGAAAAGGTGCTGAGCCCTCCTTTAAGGAGTGGCAAACTCCTAATCCAGCTCCCATTAAAGTCAATGGAAGTTGAAAGAACTCCACACCTTACCTTTTTAGATCAACCTGTTAGAAAGAGCTAGGACTTGTTTCAAGCTCTCACTGAAATCAGTGGAAGGACTCCCATTGACTTCA
Organism: Chelonoidis abingdonii; assembly: GCF_003597395.2. NCBI lineage: Eukaryota > Metazoa > Chordata > Testudines > Testudinidae > Chelonoidis > Chelonoidis abingdonii. Next base: position 29,717,655 of record NC_133775.1, read on the forward strand.
AAGGGAATTGAATTGGCCATTAGTGATGTGGCATAAGAGGGTGATTAGGAGGGCTTTTCCTACCTCCTGAATGGAAAGTAGTATTGTAGGAAATACTCTATACATAGACTAGAACCCTGTCAAAAGTCCCTCTTTCAAATCTATTCCAGTATGAGTTCTCATGTTAGATTTGGATGGCAAGTAGCCAACGTGAACAGTTGCAATTTGGATTACTTGCAGATATTGGTTTTTGTACCCACAGCTTCAGGTTGACAGTAAGTAGTTTCAGTCTTGACCTAGTGCTACAGCTAAAACTTACTACTGAAGATGCCTGTAGTGCTGTGAGGATCATAGTATTCTGAGGGGAGGGATAGCTCCGTGGTTTGTGCATTGGCCTGTTAAACCTAGAGTTGTAAATTCAATCCTTGAGGGGGCAATTTAGACAACTGGGGTAAAAATCTGTGTGGGGATTGGTCCTGCTTTGAGCAGAGGGTTGGACTAGATGACCCCCTGAGGTCCCTTCCAAGCCTGATATTCTATGAATACCAACCAGGAGATTTCTGGACTCTTTATTTGAGAAGCTCTCTTTGATGATCACACTAGGAAGTTTCATATGTCTAATCCTTTTGTTTACACTGATAACTGAAAATTAACTTTTGTTTCACTGTGGAAATAAGATTATTCTCTGAGCAAGAGAAGCTAGTTTATCGTTTGGTCCCAGGTGACAGCAGCTTTCAGGTGCATGGATGGTTAATGTGTCACAAATCTTTCTATTAAGATACTTAAGAGTTATCACTAGTGACAACTGAGAAGTATTTCATTTTCTAAGCACTGGAGAAACATATACCCCACATACATATCCATACGATGTATGTACAGCATGTGAAATCAGCCACGTAACTACACTCAGATGTCTCAAAAACTGAGATGCTACAGGTCCAAAAAGGAGTTTACTCTTCTAAATCAGACACAGATAAATTTCTTTCTGCTGGGAGGGATGGCTCAAGGTACTAGTAATAAGAATATAATCTTTCCAGGGTGCTTATATTCTGAAAAATGATTGTGTAAAAATGGCATGAATAGGGATGGTTTAAGGTTTTTCATCAAAACTGTTTTTTGATAGAAAAGTGGATTTTTGACAAAACAAAACTTTTTCATGAAAAAAGTCTGCCTTCCACATAAAATGTTTTCGTTAATTTTTTTGCAGAAAACCAAATACTTTTTTTAGAAAACTTTGACCTTTTTTTTAGAAGAGAACCAATTTCCTGACTAGCTCTAATCATGAGTTTTCATATTTATTCTGTCATTGATTTTTAAAGCTGTGTTTGAACAGTCCTAACTCCAGCTCTTTATAGACTCTGAAAGTCAACGTGTGTGCAAATCACTATCTCTTAGCTGTTGTAGCTCTTGCCTTTGAAAGACTAAATTTTTTTTTAAAACACTATAATGGAATTTTTTACTTTTGAAATATTGGCCACTTTGTGTATATTAAAACAGATTGTTATCTCATCTGAAATAATCATATTATATTGTATATAACATTCTAATTTTTATTCTTTGCATTATTTTTGTTACTGTTTTAGACTTGTCTATGGAGTTGTAACTGTAATTTCCTATAATTTACTCCATTTCTTACCAGAATTTCAGAGCAACTAAAGAAAAGACTGCCCTCGGATAATATTTCCAAGAAGATCCTTGTGCATGCATGGGCAGGACTGAAGGAGTTTAGTCAGTGCTATGTAAATAGTCATGCATTGCAGGTAAGAGCAATGAAACTCCTAGTTTCATATTCCTAGCATATAAAATGATGGGGTCTAAATTGGCTTTTACCACTCAAGTAAGAGATTTTGGAGTCATTGTGGATACTTCATTGAAAACATTCACTCAGTGTGCAGTAGCAGTCAAAAAAGCAAACAATGTTGGGAATCATTAAGAAAGAAAGAAATAATAAGACAGAAAATATCATATTGTCTCTATATAAATCCATGGTATGCCCACATCTTGACTACTATGTACAGATATGGTCGCCCCATCTCAAAAAAGATATATTGGAATTGGAAAAGGTTCAGAAAAGGGCAACAAAAAATGATTAGGGATATGGAAGGACATCCGTATGAGGAGAGATTAATAAAACTGGGACTTTTCAGCTTGGAAAAGGGATGACTTAAGCAGGATCTGATAGAGGTCTATAAAATCATGACTCGTGAAGGAAGTAAATAAGGATGTGTTGTTCACTCCTTCTCATACCACAAGAACTAGGGGTCACCAAATGAAATTAATTGTCAGCAGGTTTAAAACAAACAAAAGGAAGTATTTCTTCACACAACCCACAGTCAACCTGTGGAACTTCTTGCCAGAGGATGTGGTGAAGGCAAAGACTAAAACAGGGTTCAAAAAAGAACTAGATAAATTCATGAAGGATAGGTCCATCAATGGATATTAGCCAGAATAGACAAGAATGGTGTCCTTAGCCTCTGTTTGCCAGAAACTGGGAATGGGTGACAGGGGATGGATCACTTGATGATTACCTGTTCTGTTAATTCCCTCTGGGGCACCTGGCATTGGCCAATGCTGGAAGACAGGATACTGGGCTAGATTGGCCTTTGGTTTGACATAGTATGGCTGTTCTTTTAGTTTGTCCCTGACTGTCAAGTATCACTGCCTCAATTTAAGCAGCTCCTTTGCTACCCAGGGCATTTCTTTATTTTATCTTTTATCTTATCTTATCGTATCATCTTATCTATTGTCTTAAACTTATTACAATACTGTCAGAGCAGCTGTGAAATCTTTATTAAAAGATTAAATCCCCTATTTTGTGTCATCAGTTGTTAAATGTTGAATCAATTAACTTAGTCATGACTTTCCTTTGGCTCATGAAAGCTTTGTGAGTTTTAACATTTGATGTGTTGGCAATGAAATAAACTTATGATTATATTAATTTTCACAGAGCTCTTTTTTACTAGCAGAGTGAAAAGGTAAAATGTAGCATTGACTGAGAGGTAAATTTCAAAGCTGTGTAGGAGGAACATTTTGTTAGAATTATCTTGCAAGAAAAAAAGGAAGTGGTAGCTTTTGCCAGGAAATTCAAAAAGGAATTTTCCCAGAAGGATGAGGAACCCAAAGTCAATGCTGTTCATGCCACCAAAAAATAGAATCAAAATAGTAGTGTTAGAAAGGACATCAACATGTCATCTAGTCCACACCCCTGTACCACATACATCTGGACCATCCATCACAGGTGTTTTTTGACCTATTCTTAAACACCTCCAATGACAGGGATTCCCTTCCATCTCCCTTGGAAGCCTATTCCAGTGCCTAACTATCCCTACAGTTACAATTTTTTTCCTAATATCTAACCTACATCTACCTTATTGCAGATTAAGCCCCTTACTTCTTGTCCCACTTTCAGTGGACATTGGGAACAATGGATCACTGTCCCCTTTATATAGGTCAGGTTTTCTAAACCTTTCATCATTTTTGTTGCTCTTCTGTGAACTCTCTTCAATTTCGCCACAATTTTCTTAAAGTGCAGTGCTCACAATTGAACACAGTACTCCAGGTGAGGTCTCACCAGTGCCAAGTAGACCGGGACAATTACCTCCTGTGTCTTACATACAAAATGATATCTCCCCACGTGACATTAGCCTTTTCCACAATTGCATCATATTTTTTACTCATATTCAATTTGTGATCTATTATACCCCTCTTTTGCAGTATTACTGCTTAGCAAGTTATTCCCCAGTTTCTAGTTGTGCATTTGACTTTTCCTTCTTGAGTGGTAGTACTTTGCACTAGTCTTTAATGAATTTCAACTTATTGATTTCAGACCAATTTTCCAATTTATCAAGGTCATTTTGAACCCTAATCCTGTCCTCCAAACTTCCAGATATCCCTCCCAGCTTGGTGTCATTCACAAATTTTATAAATATACTTTCCTCTACATTATCTGAGTCATTAATGAAAATATTGAATAGTATTGGTCCCAAGACAGACTCGACTAGCTATCTCCTCCCAGTTTGACAGTGAACCATTGATAACTACTCTTTGAGTATGGTCTTTCAATCAGTTTTGCATCCTCCTTATAATCATTTCATCTAGACCACATTTCCCTAGTTTGTTTATGATAATGTCCCATGGAACTGTGCCAAAAACCTTACTAAAATCAAGATATATCATATATACAACTTCCCTCCTATCCACTATACCAGTAACCCTGTCAAAACTGGAAATTAGGTTGGTTTGGCATTATTCATCTTGACAAAGCAATGTTGGCTATTACTTGTAACTCTATCTTCTAGATGCTTACAAATCAATCGTTAAGTAATTTGTTCCAGTATCTTTCCAGGTATTGAAGTTAGGCTGACTTGTCTGTAGTTCTCTAAGGTTCTCTTTATTCCCCTTATTAAAGACTGGTTCTATGTTTGCCCTTCTCCAGTCCACTGGGACTTCATCTGTCCTCCATGAGTTCTCAACGGTAATTGCTAACAGTTTCAAGCGTGCTTCAATTAGTTCCTTAAGTACCTTATGATGAATATCATCAGGGCCCAATGATTATAATATATCTAATTTCTCAACAGTCTTTAACCTTTTTTTCCCATATTTTGACTTGTATGCCTTCCTTCTTTTTGTTAATATTAATTGTGTTAAGTATATTGTTATAATTTACTTTTTTATTGGTGACTGGAGCAAAAGAGTGAAGACTCAAGCCTTCTTGATGTTATCCATTATTAGTTCTTCTGTCCCCATTAAGTAGAGGACTTACATTTTCCTTCATCTTTCTCTTGCTCATAAGTTATTTATAGAACCTCTTTTTATTGCCCTTTATATTCCTTGCTATGAGTAACTCACTTTGTGCCCTAGCCTTTCTGTTTTCCTTGCTATTCAATTCTTTTGTACTCATCCTTAGCAATTTGTCCATCTTTCCATTTTTTGTAGGATTCCTCTGTGGCAATAGTTAAATATCTTTATTAATTTTAAACATCTCTTTCTATAGAAAATCAAGGCCAAAATTTACTAGAAATTTTTATCTGATTCTGCCTCTTCTACTGGTAGAAATACGAGAAACGCAATCCGAATGAGCCTTTTAGAGCTGTCTGCAAATGAAACTGATCCTGTCAAGATACAAGGGGTCATGCTAGATAACCCAAAGAAGTCCCTTCCTGTTCTGACAAGACTGCAAACTAGGCCATAGACTGGATGGGTCATAGGATTAGTAATGCACTATAAAATCTTTAATCTTTAGACTATGAGTTTGAACCTGGACTCAATCAGTAGCAATTAAAAGTTGTAACTATCTGTTGGTTGTTCAGTAACTGAGGTGGTTGTTGTTGTTTGCATTGCAGCATTGCCTAGAACTTCTAGTCCCATTGTGCTTAACACTGTAATGATCTCAGTCCAATTCCCAATAGTTACATACCCCTGTCACATAAAACACCAACATATTTGGATCTAATGGGTACTCTTGTTGGCAGTCACAGCAATGAATTGGAATTAGGGCTGTCAATTAATCACAGTTAACTCACGTGATTAACTCAAAAAAATTAATCAAGATTAAAAAAATTAATCGTAATTAATCGCATTGTTAAAAAATAGAATACCAATTGAAATGTATTCAACATTTTGGATGTTTTTCTACATTTTCAAATACATTGATTTCTATTACAGTAACTCCTCACTTAACGCTGTAGTTATGTTCCTGAAAAATGCGACTTTAAGTGAAACGATGTTAAGCGAATCCAATTTCCCCATAAGAATTAATGTAAATGAGGGGGTTAGGTTCCAGGGAAACTTTTTTCACCAGACAAAAGACTGGTGTGTGTGTGTGTGTGTGTGTGTGTACACACACACACAAAGTTTTAAACAAACAATTTAATATTTACACAGTGATAATGATTTTGAAGCTTGGTTGAGGTGGAGGAGTCAGAGGGTGGGATATTTCCTTTACTGCTAAATGATTAACTAGAGTTCTCTGAGCCCTCAAGAGTTAACTTTCTCAAGCTACAAGGCAGCAGGAACGGAGGGAGATATGCACATTTCCCGTTTAAGTACACTGCCTTGTTAATTAGATCATCTTGCTGAGACCTCAGCTGCTGCAAGCTCCCTCCCTCCTGAGCCCTGGTGTGTCCCCCCTGCTCTATGGAAGATGGGGTATGGTAAGTGGGGTGCAGGATCAGGGGGAAGGGGGACACCCTGACATTAGCCCCCATCTTCCTGCCCTCCCTGCCCCCGCACAGCAAGCAGGAGTCTTGGGGCGCAGCTCCAAGGCAGAGGGCAGGAGCAGCACATGGCAGTGGGGGGAGGGACAGCTGCAATTGCTAGCCTGCTAGGCAGCTGCTGCACAGGGAACTTAGAGGATCAGGGAGCTGATAGGGAGGCTGCTGGTCCACCCTGATTGCAAGCCCCCACCAGCTAGCTGCAACGGGCTGCTCCTCCTACAAACAGTAGACAAAGCAGGCAGCTGTCAAACGACGTTAGAAGGGAACATTGCACAACTTTAAATGAGCATGTTCTGTAATTGATCAGCCATGTAACAACAAAACAATGTTAACCGGTACGACTTTAAGTGAGGAGTTACTGTACAACACAGAATACAAAATGTACAGTGCTCACTTTAAATTATTATTTTTGCTACAAATACTTGCACTGTAAAAAATGATAAAATAAATAGTATTTTTCAGTTCACCTCATACAAGTATTGTAGTACAATCTCATTATTGTGAAAGCGTAACTTACAAATGAAGATTTTTTTGTTACATAGCTGCACTCAAATACAAAACAATGTAAAATTGTAGACTACAAGGTCACTCGGTCTTACTTCTTGTTCAGCCAATTGCTAAGACAGAAAAGTCTGTTTACATTTACAGGAGATACTGCTGCCTGCTTCGTATTTATAATGTGAGACAGTGAGAACAGATGTTCACATGGCACTTCTGTAGCCAGTGTTGCAAGGTATTTATGTGCCAGATATGCTAAACATTCGTATACCCCTTCGTGCTTCAGCCACCATTCCAGAGGACATTCTTCCATGAATATGATGCTCGTTAAAAAGATAATGAGTTAATTAAATTTGTGACTGAACTCCTTGGGGGAGAACTGTATATCCCCTGCTCTGTTTTACCTGCATTCTGCCATATGTTTCATGTGTTAGCAGGCTCGGATGATAACCCACCACATGTTCATTTTAAGAACACTTTCACTGCAGATTTGACAAAAAGGAAAAAAGGTACCCATGTGAGATTTCTAAAAATAGCTACTGCATTCAAATCAAGGTTCAAGAATCTGAAGTGCCTTCCAAAATCTGAATGGGACAAGGTGTGGAGCATGCTTTCAGAAGTCTTAAAAGAGCAACACTCTGATGCAGAAACTACAGAATCCGAACAACCAAAAAAGAAAATCAACCTTCTGCTGGTGGCATCTGACTCAGATGATCAAAATGAACATGTGTCAGTCTGCACTGCTTTGGATCATTATCAAGCAGAGCCCATCAGCAGCATGGACGAATGTCCTCTGGAATGGTGAGTGAAGTGTAAAGGGACATAATAATATAAAGTGAGCACTGTGCACTTTGTATTCTGTGTTGTAATTGAAATCAATATATTTGAAAGTGTAGAAAACGTCCAGAAATATTTAAATAAATGGTATTCTATTATTGTTTAAAAGTGCAATTAATCGCGATTAATTTTTTTAATCGCACAATTAATCACGATTAATTTTTTAATAGCTTGACAGCCTAATTGGAATATGTATTTTTTAAATTGGTAGCTAGACAATTAAAACTCTAATTTACATATGTAAATGTAGCCTGAAATTCTGCATTTCTTGAGCACCCCAAAACTCTCACTGAAGTCAATGTGAGTTTTGGTTATGCAAGGAATGCAGAATTTGCACATGCACATTTGAGTGTTTACATATTAAAAAATTGTTTGCATGAAGATATGGGTGAAATTTTAGAGGTTAGGGTGAGGTCCTTCTGGCCTGATTTGTAATATTGAAATTGCATCTTGTTAGAAATAAAGCCCAGGCATGCCCATGGGTTTTGCAGTATTGGTGTAAACTGGACAGTTGGGCTTAAATGTCTTTGGAAGTGTAGTTACTGTTACAGTAATACTAATAGTCATAGGCTACACTACAACGTATTAATCTGAGCAGGTCATTTTCAGAAGACAGTTAAATTTTGGGTCTCTATAGTAGTAGTGCTTTGTGCACAATTGTAATTGTTTTGTGTTTCAGAAAACTATACAAATATAAAAGCTGGATCCTGCATTACTTGTTCACTCATAATCTAGGAGGCAAGAATGCAGAATCAGACTTGTATGAAAAACGCTGTGTGCCTCTTCTTTGTGTTAGAGCTCTGGTGAACCTGAGATTGTGTTCTAAATGCTTTAACGCCTGTAACCATTCCAAACCTGTCTTTGTTTTTAATCAATAGAGACATTAAGGAAGTAGTAATGATGCTGCTGGAAAATGATTTATAATTTGCTCACCATACTGACTGTTTGACTTCACAAAAGTGAATTCCTTCAGGAACAAAGATAAATTAAGGGAGATGAGGAACTGCATTCTATAAATTAAAAGCACATTTGTAAATAAATTGCAGCACATTGTAGTGTGACTTTTAAAAAATGAACGGAGAAAGAAACAAATTTATCCAGAATAAATATGCTGCATTATACTGGTCTTTTTATATACCTTTTCTAGACGCTGCCATGATACTTCTCGGCATTTACTGCATGACAAAATGATGAAATGTTTTTGCAGATACCCAGGATACATTGTTCTCTAGTTTTGATCTAAAAAGATAAATAACATGATAATGTACACTGGCATACAGAATACAACATGCACAGTTTGTCCTGATTACTGTAAATGTTTTGGATGAAAATGGGTTTTGCGGATGAGGAGGATGTCACTGAATTCTAGCTATGTCATTCTATACACCTAATCAGCATGCACAGTAGGTGACAATAACTAAAGAGCTGCATTTATCAGGGACTCTTATCCTTGAGGTTTGATCTATATTTAAAAATTAGGTTGACAATACCACACCCTTCACCACTGTAGGCACAACTAACCCCCATTAGCAGCTTTGTCTAAAGAAAAGTGCTTCTATTGATTTAGACTTTGTTCTGAGAGTAGTGTTCCTACAGGGATGGAAAAAACCCTTCCATTGGTCTAGACTGCATCTACACTATGGGTTTATGCCAGCATAGCAATGGTGGCGTAGTTCCTGTGTTGTAGTATAGTAGCACTCACACCAAGAAAAGGGCAGGGCAAGCAAGAATCAATGGACTGAAAAAATCCACTACTAGAACTTGACCGTTAGAAGATATAATGTCAAAACACTCCTGGTGGCTGGTCTGATTGAAGAAGGCTAAAGAGGAGGTTTCATTAATGAGACTGAGAATTTGGTCCACAGTGTGGCATAATTAGGCTATATAAAACTGGTAGAGCAAAAGGATAGCTGATGAAAGTAAAAAGGCTGTAACAATATTTCTTTATAAAACTCTTTGAGATCTACTGAATAAAAGAACTATATAAGAGCTAAGTATTATTATTATTTACTATATTCCAAAAGAGTGCACAGCTGTCCTACCACAAAGGTACTTTCAGACAGGTATGAGAAGAGTGTTGGCTTTGTCATACAAAAGACTCCACCAGAAAATTTAAGAAGGGCCCAAGTTCCAAAGTTCAGATCCAGAACTGAAATCATACTTTTACCAAAGTTCAGGGCTACAAAATCCAAGGGGTCCAGTCCAATCAAATGCAAAAAAGATTCACAATAGGAAAGGTCAGCCGAATCTAACAATTTCTTCAAAATATAAAATAGATTATCCACATTTGTGTACCAGATGAAAGAGCCAATGTTCTGTATGAAGAAACAGTACTTGAAAAGAGAATGACCCAGTAGCTTAGCATCTCACAAGAACTCTCCATGTTTTGCAGCACTGCAGCTGGTCGGGAAATGTGTTTTTATGGCTGTGAAACATTGTGTTGAGAGCTGACGGGGTGGAAACTAAATCAGACAAGAGAAATGCACTTCACAAAACAACTTCTCCTTTTAAAATCTGATGTTTGCTCATTCTGTAAAGCTGAGACCAGAAATGACTGCAGGATATTTATGGAGTTGTGTTTTTTTGCTGTTATTTAGTTCCATCAGGTCCCTGTGGGCAGCTGAAATTTCCTGCAAAAGTGAAGATGGTGACCCGGTTGATTGGTAGGTAAAGAACATGTATGGAGAAATTCTGGAATGTAAAATCATTAAGTAGATGGATCAGAGAACTGTAATGCATATGAATTTGTGTCTCAGTCTCTTCTACTTTTGGAGGTAGCCGTTGAACCATGGCTGGTGAGTGAAATGTAGATTACTGAAATCTAATTGAATTTCATTGTAATCAACCCATCATTGCATTATGACTAACTGCAAAACAATTGTTGGTTGACAAAAAAAACAACAACCCTCATTTCCTGTGATCAAAGTGAGCATGCAAGCTGTGTTCTTATGGCAAACCTCCAGGAGGTAGGTGCATTTAAAGCAGCATTGGTAGCATCCAGGTTACAGTGAGTTGTTGCAAAAGTGACTTTTCACTGCTAGGAACAGGGCCGGCTCCAGGCACCAGCACAGCAAAGCGGTGGCACATCCGGGTCTTCAGCGGTAATTTGGCGGCAGGTCCCTCAGACCCTCTTGGAGGGAAGGACTGGCCGCTGAATTGCCTCCGAAGAATGAAGCGGCACGGTAGATGTGCCACCGATTGCGGCCTGTTTGTTTGTTTTTCTCTTCACCGCTTGGGGCAGCAAAAAAGCTGGAGCTGGCTCTGGCTAGGAAACATGGTTGACAATAGGAAAGTTGGGAGTCTTTGTTGTTATCTTAGGCCAGTCCTCATAAGGTGTTTGTATCATAACAAAACATTCGCGTGAATTGACCCCCTTCCTTGAATTGTGTGAAAAATAAAACTGAACCCCCTCCAGATGGACCCAGACTGAGCATATTGGCAAGCAGAGTGTAGAAAAGTGCTGTTCTGTGATTAAAGAGAGGATATCATCTTCTGGGACTGTAGGTCATGTGGGGCTATCAGTCTCCAGAAATGCCAACACTAGAACTGGCAGCAGTAACTGGCATCAGTGTGCTTACAATATTAAATCACTAAACTGATTGATTAGATAATGCACCTTGACCATGAAAAGCGTTAACTATTATTATTATTCGTAAATCTAATCACAGACTTTAGCAATGGAACAGGTACTGTTAGAAACACTGATCACCAAGGATAAACATCAACCAATTTTTAAAAAGAAAACAGTCATTTCTTACAGATTATCCCAATGAGCAATCTGGATACAAGTCACATACTTGAAAAATTAGGCCCTGATCCTGCTAACACTTGTTGAGCACATGCTTTACTTTAGTCATATGACTAGTCCCACTGAAGTCAATACTCCATTGTTCATAAGACTGTCTTTGTTCTGTGTCTGCACACTGCTTAGCACAATAGGATCTTGTCCTAGATGCTACAACAATAATAATAATGAATGTTTGCTGGGTCAGATCCTTAGCACAGCCTGTCGACGGGGTAAAGACAATATCACTTTTCAATCCCTTCAGCGTAGAATTTGTACGTCTTAGGGCTAAAAGAAGAACATATTTCATCATAATATAATGGCAAAACACATAAACTTACTGATCACAAATGCTCAGGGAAATTCCTCTACTCTGCTTATTATGAAAGACTTATGAGATATCATATCCCTTAGGCCTGTACATTTTTGCAATTCAGTTATATTGTTTATATTACACAATCATGGGTGTTGGCAATGCAATGAGTCTATGACTATTTAAGACATTTTAAATGTTCAGAGACAGGTAGCTAAGGCTCCAACCCTGCAAAATGACCTGTGCAGGTGGACTCCTGCATCAATGTGAACCGTGTAGATTTGTTTATAAGATTGGTTCCCAAGATACATAGAATCAAGTTTTTAAGGGGTAAAAAGTGGGAAATTTCTTTCGAAGTATGGCTACTTTATCAAGAAGGCCATATGCTTCACTTCTTTGGTAATTCAGGCCTGTTGCTAAAAAAATATTCAAGGGTTACTTGATTCCGACTTTCTGTGGTCTGAAGTAGCAATGAGGAGCAGAAGTGAAACTGTTGCATAAAACTTCCTATTGCACAAAAGACAATTGCATGCTATAAAACTGATTGCACTGAATTCTAATTACAGTATTCAGTTAGCAGCAGGCTGAACTGAGTACTTAATATTATTTGGTTTCATTCTACAATATTCCATAGTTGCTGCTTATTGGCATTCTTGCACCTTCCTCACTTGCATTTCATACTAAACTAGATGGATCACTTGTCTGATTTACTATGGCAACAATTATGTTCCCAAGACTCATCTGGAATAAACTCTATATCAAGGGAATAAGTTGTCAAACGTCTCCAGGTATTTACATTACATTTAGGAGCTCATCTTGTAATCTTTGCTCATGTAAAACTCGCCCTGTACTCAGTAAGAGTTTAATCTGTGCAAAGGATTGTAGAATCAATAATCTGTTATGAGGGCAGAATGTGCCTCTTCTTCATTCATTTGAATGAACTCAGAAGTTTATCCACAAAAAAGAAAACCACCTCCACGAGAGGTGTACAGTCCTTATTGGTGATGCTTTTGTGGTGATGTGCAAGTGAAGACACGTTCATCCTGTTTACACAGCTTTTAGCCTCTGGAGGATATCCCACAGTGCCTAGGTGATCACTCTGGCCAGCAGCTCTGATGTCAGTAAACAGATGTCCACTCCTCCCCCTGTAAAGTCCCAGGAACTTTGAAACTCCCCTTCCTGTTTTCTTGGAAAGTGCTCACTTATCTGGCCAGGTGACAATGACTGCTCCAGGGACCAAACGATCCCCTGCTCGACGCAATGCTGAGCTACTGGAGCTGATCAGTGTTTGGGGAGAGGAGGCTGTGCAGGGACCCAGGATGCCCTGCGATCACACACATCCCCTTCCCACAAAACTGGAGAGAGCTGCACTGCGGGATAGCTGCCCTACAGCGCTGCTCTCATCAGCGATGCATGTGCTGCTAATGTAAACCCTCCCTGATGCCTGAGAAATTAAGTGAGTACACAAACCAGCACTTTACTTTCACTGGGTCCCTATCACTGGTGAAATTTACAGTACAAAAACTCTGCAAGTGTAGACATAGCCCTAGACTCCTAGCGACATCTGTGAAACCCCTATTGCCTTCTGCACGTTTTCAGAGGTGTAACTGATTGAAACTTACTGAAGGATTCTGTTGCTGAACCACAAGGAGGAATAGAATCTAGCTCATTCTGTTTAGCTGTGTTAGGGCTCTGAAGGGCTAACAGATGCAAAAAGCAATAAAAAAGATTTTCTGTCAGTAGCTGTGACACAGACAGCAGAATTGTTGAATAAGACAGCGTCATTTTTCAGTGTAGAATTGCACTGCAAAGTATTCTACATAGCAATGGACATGCTTCAGGGTGTCTAGAATACTAAGGGCTAAAGTCAGGCCCACCACTGTAAGTGGATTTAACACTCTTAACTTCAATGGAATTACACCCACTTACATTAGCACTGAGTGTTGCCTAAGACTTTTGTTTCCTCTGAAACAAAGCTGCGTAGGGCTACCATCCACAATGATAATTCCAGAACACTGACTCATGCTGTGGATATGTTTCTATTTTATATATATTTATATTTTTGGAACATACTTTTAAAATGTTTTCAGTTGAAATTTATTTTCATGGGTACAGTTCTCTCTGCAGGAGGCCCTGTTGACTCAAAGCTCTCATGTGGCACAAAGGAAAAGGGACTATGGCTTATCCATCCCAATAGAATGATTTATAATTACTAATAATCCTTCATTGTTTCAGGTTTCTTCTTTACAAGTTACCAAAGTATATAAGAAAAGCGAGTCCTGGGACTGGGCTGGAGTACATGTACATGGATTCTTTGACGCAAGCTTGGCAATTGAGTAAATTCCTGATCAATATGACACAAAGTGCCCTGGGGCAAACATTAAACCAACTTTATGAAGCTTATAAATCCAAGGCAAGGCATATTTCATATTTTAACACATTTTCTTTATATTATAGTTTTAAAAATACTTCTAAAATGTAAATGAAATGAAACCAGTGACTGAGCCAAAATAAGTGTTTATAACCATCGTGTGACCTGATTGAAGAGGTTCAACTAAAACATCTTATTTTAATAAAAAGAGGAATATACTGACTGATCTGCACCAACACAGGTCTGCAAACATTCATGGAGGAGGGCAGATTGCTTGCAGGTTTACTGGAAGGCCCTATGTATTTGAGTGAGTTCTCAGTTGTAAAACCTTTCACACAGTTTAAAAATTGCTAAGAATTCCTTAGGTTGTAAGTTTTTGGGGGCAGTGTGATGTTGTTTGTTTAAAATATAATCATGCAAATCATTATTGCTACCACTGTTATATAATTGCAACAAATCTTATACAAAGATGGCCAGAAAGGGTTAAACAGCTTGCAGGCTGAATGACTCAAAGCAGCCTTTAAAGTCATGTTAGAAAGTATGCAAATGGTAATGAGGGCCATTCAATGTTAGATTGGCTAGAACTTTGAAAAGCAAACCTATATTATTAAAAGTTAGACATGATATTAATTGTCTGTGCATATTCATAAACATTAGCCATGTAAACAGACAGTTTCTGTCTGTCACTATAATTATTAATTCAGAAATTAAAAGGGAATATTAACATTTAGGTGAATCTTGGGTGAAATAATGTTATTGTCTATATGTGTCTTTGAAGTCTGTGATAGACTGACTAATGGATAAATTGCCTTATGTTAATTTGTGTAACTAATTACTGGTGGTGCTTAGGAAACAGAAGGTTACATCAAAAGCCTATTGTTTACCCAGGACTGTATGGTCAAGTGGCTGCTAGAAAACTGTATAAAAGGTCCCAGTCCTTTTTATCTCAGATCTGATTAAGCTTCATCAGGGGAAGTTTGATATTGGACAATAACCTATGGATTAAATTCTAAAAGAACTCTTTGCAGCTACAACGTTCACCATCTCTGTTATGAATCTGAACCTCAAGAACTGAACTCATGTCTGTATGTATATTGATCTTTAACCATCCTCTCTCTCTTTTCTTTTTTAATAAATTTTAGTTTTGTTAATACAAATTGGCTGTAAATGTGTATTTGGGTAAAATCTGGAATATTCATTAACCTGGGAGGTAATGTGTCTGATCCTTTGGGATTGGTAGAACCTTTCCTTCTATATGATTAAATAAGATTTTTATTAATCCTCATTATATCTGACTTGGGTATCTAGGTGGAGGCCTAAGGCTGGGTTACTTTAAAGAAACTGTGTTATGGATTTCTGAGTAACCAGTGAGGTATAGCAGAAGCTAATTTGGGCTGGCTTGGTAAATCTAGACAAATTAGAGGATTGGGCCTAAAGAAACCCGATGAGGTTCAACAAGGACAAGTGCAGAGTCCTGCACTTAGGACGAAAGAATCCCATGCACTGCTACAGACTAGGGATCGAATGGCTAGGCAGCAGTTCTGCAGAAAAGGACCAAAGGACCTAGGGTTACAAGTGGACAGGAAGCTGGATATGAATCAACAGTGTACAGTGTGCCCTTGTTGCCAAGAAGGCTAATGGCATTTTGGGCTGTATAAGTAGGGGCATTGCCAGCAGATCAAGGGACGTGATCATTCCCCTCTATTCGACATTGGTGAGGCCTCATCTGGAGTACTGTGTCCAGTTTTGGGCCCCACACTACAAGAAGGAAAAATTGAAGAGAGTCCAGTGGAGGGTAAAAAAATGATTAGGGAACTGGAGCAGATGACTTATGAGGAGAGGCTGAGAGAACTGGGATTGTTTAGTCTGCAGAAGAGAAGAATGAGGGGAAATTTGATAGCTGCTTTCAACTACCTGGAAGGGAGTTCCAAAGAGAATGGATCTAGACTGTTCTCAGTGGTAACAGATGACAGATCACGAGTAAAGGTCTTGAGTTGCAGTGGGGAGAGGTTTAGGTTGGATATTAGGAAAAGCTTTTTCACTAGGCAGGTAGTGAAACACTGGAATAGGTTACCTAGGGAGGTGGTGGAATCTCCTTCCTTAGAGGTTTTTTAGGTCAGGCTTGACAAAGCCCTGGCTGGGATGATTTAGTTGGAAATAGGTCCTGCTTTGAGCAGGGGGTTGGACTAGATGACCTCCTGAGGTCCCTTCCAACCCTGATGTTCTATGATCTAAGTATTGGAATACCCACCAGCTTTGAGGATTGTTTGCCCCATTCTTTGCAGTTCACCCTAATTGACTGACCTCAGCTGGCTCCTCTGGGACCTCAGTCCGAGGCAGGAAAAGTCTTTCTGACATGTGTTTATACAGCATCTAGTACAATGGGTTCCTTGTCCATGGTGGGCTCCTAGGTGCTACCGCAATACAAATAATAAAGTATTGTGATAAATAATATATTGCCAATAGAAAAGATATTCAAAATTCAGATTTTTACGTTCTCTATGGGCCCTGTCTTGTCATCCTTACTCATGCTGAGCACTATCTGAATCTTCATGTACTTCCACTGAAATCAATATGACTACTCACAATGCAACATACTCTTTGTGGGGCCTGGTATTCCACTGTTCCGCACCTTGCATGGTCATTTAGACTTGTGCAAAGTGGTTGAAAATGGTATTAGAGCCAAACGTTTTATACCCACTATACACAGATATAAATGACTGTACAAGGAAGTGGAGAATCAAGCTCTGCCTGAATACAGTTGGCAGAATTGAGTTTTATGTGTGTAACTATTCTTTGCTGTCCATATAATCTAGTATGTAAGTTTTCCTCCTTACTGTTCTGAGCACAGTGGTTCTTAGCTCTTTCACAACTGTCCATAATCTAGAGAATGTACCATCACTTTTCCCCATCTCTGGTCACAAAGAGGTGAATTAGACATTGAGTGTTAATCTTGGCTATGTCTTTTCATTTTCCTTGTGGGTTCAGGTTAGAACCGTAACATTATTTTAACATATTTAGTTTATTTGAATTTGTGTATAGGAGAGATTGCAAGAAGCTAATCAAATATTTGCATTATCCTTGTGCTCAGTAAGTGGAAGATGCTGTTTACAATCCCACACTGTAGCCAATAGCAGCTAATCTTTCAGTTGTGCCAAGACTTGGGGAGAACTCTAAACTCTACTGAAAATGATTAGGCCAGTGGTTCTCAATCTATTTACCATTGTGGCCTGCATATGGAACTCTCTCTGTGTAATGTGGGCCACTTTCTCAACATATTGTTGTAAATCAACAGCAGACTGCAAAAGAAAAAGCTGCACTGCAGGTTGTTGCCCAATAAAGCCCTTACAAATCATGTTATTGCACATATCTCACCTAGCCATCTCTCTGGGAAGGCCTCTTCTACTGCTCAGGAGAACATGCATTTTTGGTTGCACTTCATATTACGTGAAAGAATCGAAATCTCAAAGCTGTATTCTGTTTTAATTTACTCTAGTGCTAACCCCTTTCAAATCAATGTGGTTGCAGCCATGTGAGAGGAGAATTTGTCCCAAAGTTTTCCATTTCTGAAGTTCTTTATTCTGTTACAAATAAAAGTACTTTCCTTTCTTTGAATTTAATGCTTCACTAATTGGATATTTCTCTGCAGAATGACAGCACTGCCTATGTGATATACAATGATGATGTTCCTCACTCAAAGCATTACAGCTGGAAACAAGGACACACTAAAGGTACAGGGATAGTCCCATAGTACTGTTCTTTGCTTTTTTCTTTATGGATGAGAACTTCTGTCTTTATCTATCTCTATATATTGAAAATGAAACCCCTGTTTGAGCCAAAGCAAAAGAGCAGTTTGTGTGGAAAGGTTTGTCGTGTAGGTAATATTAACACATGCTATTGCTGTATCTACATTTTTTGGATTTCTCTTCATGGCATCTGTGCTATAGAGCAGCTCCACATCTTCAGTGCCCTTACACCCTTCTCACTGGCACTGAAATTAACATTCCTCACTTTTTTGCAAGTAGAAAGCCACACTCTGCCCTTTGCCCAGTTGCAGCCAGTGTTGCCAGAAACACTGGCTGGGACAGCAACAGCTTTTCAACTATCCTATGTGACAGAATGAGAAATACAAACTCCCAAATTCTGCTCTACAGATAGAAAATTACATGGCGGGTAAGGAACTGAGCCTATGATTCAGGAAATGACTTAAGCATGTGCTTAAATCCCACTGAAGTCACTGGGACTTAAGCACATGCTTAAAGTTAAACAAATGCTTATGTGGTTACTGCACTGGGGACTCAGTGAATTTCTAATTGTTCCAAGGGGGCAGGGGCCAGATTTGGCCAGAGTCCCTGTAGAATGAGCAGAGTCTTTGACCCCCTAAATCTTCAGATTGCAGATGTGATGAGGTCCCTGGAAACCTTGTCTCTTCTCTACCTCCATGGCAGTTTGCCTGCTGTGAGAGCCATTTTCCCCCCACCTGCTAAGCCACGCTTGTGGGGGGGATTTGCTCAGTGGTGGTGGACACCATGTTGAAAGGGTGAGTTTTCTCTTACATGATGAATCCCTATCAGGCTGGCTGAGGATCAGGTGCTATGGTGTGGAGATAGAGCCAAAGCCATTATTCTTATGCTGTTAGATTTCTAAATATAATTTAGATGGGAAGTAAAAAGGAGGTGTTGGCCTTTGCGCTCATTAAAGATCCCATGGTACTTTTCCCAAAGTAGGGGGTCAGCTCCGGTCAGGTTCCACTGGAGAGTTTATTAATCACTTTCTTTCCTAGCATGTCATGTAGCATTGCCATAAATGGATGATTCTGTTCCATAGAGATGGCTGCACTTTAGTGGTAGACAAACTGACTCCTGTATTTATAGTTTGTAAAATGTTTTGGGATCCTTTGAAAAAAATATGCTGTAGAAAGACAATACAAAGGAAACTAAGATAGCTGGGTTGTATTTCTAGCTCTGCCATAAACTTTCTGGGACACCATGGTCAAGTCATTTACCCTCTCTATGCCTCAGAGTCCACATTTATAAAATGAGTCTAATACTTACATCAAAAAGAGGTATGAGGATGAATGCATTAATATTTGTGAAAAATTTACAGATCTTTGAATGGGAGGCACCATAGGTGTGAAAAGTGTCGTCGTCAGTTTATTATCTATTAAGATAATGTATAATATTAGCATAAAGAAAGTTAAAATAGGACAGTACCATCCAGTTTGAATTGTATTGCCCTCTGGTATTAGAATAGTACAATGTTCTTATGTGTTTCCTAGATGAGTTTCTTAATTTATCTGCAATAACTATACTTTGACAGGATTTCTGCTCTTGGACAAATCACAAGGTTTCTGGTGGATTCACAGCATCCCTCTGTTCCCTCCATTTCCTGAGGAGGGTTATGGATATCCACCAACCGGAAAGCAAAATGCTCAGATGGCCATCTGTATAACATTCAGATATAACCAGTTTGCAGAAATAGGTATGGCAAGCTCTTCCTTAATCAGTATGTGTGTAAAGGACTTTGAAAATGTAAAGCTTTGTAAAAGTGCACAATTGTCATTATTAATAATAATTTCAACTTTCTTCATAATTTAAAATACTCTGATAACATCAAATGGGCGTTGCTGGAGCTGGAGTAATAGCACTGACACATCAGAAGTATATTTGCAATGTTCTTGTAGTCATGTTGGTTGCAAGGTATTAGAGAAACAAGGTGCGTGAGGTAATTTCTTTTATTGGACCAATTTCTGTTGATGAAAGAGACAAGCTTTTAACCTACATTGAGCTCTTCTTCAGGTAAAATACAGTACGTAGTAATAGCGAGATAGAAATTTATACAAGTATCTTTTGTCACATAAAATATCAATACTAAAAACAAATGGAAATAAATCTCTTGAACACCTGATTCAGAAATACTGGCATGTACCTCAGAATATAATTCTGCTCTGAAAAGTGACTGTAAAAAGCATTGTGGGATGCAATGTTCATTGTCCCTCAATGCTTTTCATATCATGTGTGCTCAGTTTGAGTCAAGAGATGTCTCACTGAATTACTAGCCCTGCAAACTCAACCTGGATTCTGAAAGTCAGGTTCTGTTCTTTCCTGCTCACACATCTTCAGTGATAAGGATTCTGCATGCCACTTTACATTCCTGGATCACAGTATAAGTTCCAATCAGTTACACCTGTGAAACCCTTTCCCCAGCAATAGGACTGCAGAAGGGTCCATAAAGGTGGACAGAAACTCAGTGTTCCAATGCCTTGAGTTTTAGGTGCCCCGCCAGTTATTGGGATCAACAGCCCTGAGTTAGGTGCCCCTGTACAATGCCTGGGAGAGAGAGGCACCTAAAAACGAGATTCACATCTAAATTAGCAAATAGGAAACGCTGAGGACATGGGCGGGGCTTATGCCCTTTTCCTCAAAGAGAGCTAGGCAGCTAACAGGAGGCACATCCTGCTACATGGGATTCACTCTCCTAGAGTTAGGTGCCTAAACCAGGTTAGTTCTTTCTTGCAAAATACACTGGTGGTGCCCTTAAGCCCAGTGTCACTGAAGCAGGGACTGGAACCTCAGTCTCCCAAGTGAGTGCCCTAACCACTGAGTCATAGAGTAATTCTCACTTTTTCTCTGGCCCAATGTATATGTAAGTATTTTGTACAAATTTCAACAGGATGGTCTAAGAAACATCTAGCCCAGATACCCATAGCAATGGTGGGCAACCTGCAGCTGCAGGCTGCACATGACCTGTCCGGGTAATCCACTGTCAGGCCTCAAGACAGTTTGTTTACACTGACCATCCGCAGGCACGGCCACCTGCAGCTCCTAGTGGCCACGGTTCACCATTCCTGGACAATGGGAGCTGTGGGAAGCAGCGGCCAGCATGTTAGACACTTACATCTTTTTGCAGATCTACCCTCAGTGACCCTTCTGCAGCCCTATTGCTGGGGAAGGGGTTTCACAGATGTAACTGACTGGAACTTAGATCCTAATCCTGCAGACATGCCTGTGCTTACACATGTGACTTGCATTCAATGGGACTGTGTGTGCGAGAAGTGTCTGCAGGATTGAGGCCTTCACTCACCGTTCTGTCAGTGATGCACAAGAGGAAATAGAACCCAGCTTACACTATCAGCTGGGTTGAATTGGCAGAGCTCATGGGAATAAAAAGCAGTAGAAATAGTTTTTTCTCTAAAGTCAGTAAATCTGATCTTGAACATATTAAAGAGAGAGGATGTGAGGAGTGAAACAGTACCACATTTATCTAGTTACTTGTCAGATTAGAACCATACTTTAGGAACTTAATTGCTTATCTTTAAGTCCTAATCTTGTACTTGTTATTGTCTTTGGTTTTGTTCAGACAAACAGTTGTTATGCTACAATCCAAACATCTATAGCTGTTCCATCCCTGACATCTTTCACCTTGACCTCCCAAATCTGCAAAAGCTTTGTGTAGGTTCTGCACTGCCTCTAATCCCTTGGCGCCACCTCTCCAAACTCCAGTCAGCCCAAGGAGAAAACTTCCTCCACTTTGCTAAATCACGCTTTTTTGTTGATGGTAAGAAAAACTGTCCTTATCAAATACACGCTCTTGGGAAATTAACAAAGCATTTTCTTGAAGGGAAACAGAGAAGTACAACCACAGACAGGAACATAACAGACGGTAGGGAACATTGTTGCATCATAATACTGACACTTTTGGAAACCACTAACAAATACACAAAATAGGAGATATACTAGTAGCAAGATATTCAGAGCAAAGATAAAAGCTGCATGGCACTTTGTATTGTAAGGTGTTCAGTATAGGGATCTTCTAAAAATGACTCTACTTCTACTACTCAAAGGAAAAAATGGGTTTGGGTATTTCTTTTTTGCTGTTTCAGCATGTAAGAAGAAGGTATGAAAGATTTCTTTTTCAGTGTTTGGTTGCTTGCTTTTTCCTGCTTATTCCTTGCATTAGAGATTCAAGTTGTGTCTTCTCTGGAAGACTGTAAGGTGGCTGGAGGACTAATGACATCACAAAAACTAAGAGATTGAGAGCTGAGCAAATGAGAGGGAAGGAAATATTAGTCAGACTGTTTCAAACTGTACTTTTGTTCAGTTTTTTAACACCTATTTAGCTCTTATAACTAAGTTAATGTCTTGAAGAAAGAACGTCTTTGTTAAAGATTATTTTCCCATATCTTCTAAAATTACACAGATATCTACGTAGCCTGGATGGCTCAACAGTTGCAGACAGATTTGTTAGCAGAATCCTGGCAGCATGATGGACAGGAGCTTCCGTCAAACTGCTCTCTCCAACACCATGTCTGCAACATAAACCTCATTAAGACACCATGGAATTCCACTTTCAGTTCCTATTATGATCACTCTAAATGGTGTGTTTCCTGGAGATATGAAGATCAGTGGACATGCATTGGAGACTTAAACCGTGCTCCTCAACAGGCTTGGAGAAGCGGTGGGTTCATTTGTGCCCAGAATCCGTACATTTACAAAGCTTTGAGACACATGATCCTCCATTACCATAGTTGTAATAACTCCCGAAGATGGATATAAATGAACCACAGTTCTCAAACACTGTATGCACCTATTACATAGAGTATGGAGATTCCCCTCCAATTCTGCTCTGAAAAATGGCATTGTAAGGTTCTGTGTTTTTTGCCTCTTGAATCATTTCTACAATAAAAGTGCTCAGCTTTTTACAAGTAAAAAATTTGAATTTTTTACTAGCTTCTAACCCGGGAAGCTCAATCAGGACTCTGAGACTCAAGCTGTAGTGTTTCCTTCTCTGACCTTTTCAACAATAGGTTCTGCTTGTCACACGTACACAACCCCATTGCCTTTGGTGTGTGCATAGATATAACTGATTGGTGCTTAGTAAGCAATGCCATTGATGAGGCATCAGAAGGAACAGAATCCAGCTCACTCTCCATAAGCTATTTTGGTTGTGCAGGATTAAAGGGCGTAATAAACACTGCTGTATAAATTTGTCACTTGTGGCCTGCTCAGGTGAAGTTAATGAGAAGTCACTGAAGTCAATGAGAGTCTTTTCATTGACTTCAGTGGGACCTGGATTATGTCCTAGAGTTAACAAAAATGACTGAATGCAAACAAGGAGGCAAGCAGACCTGTGGAGTAAGAAGGTGCTAGTTTTACACTTACTTTTTAGAGAAGAAAGACACTTTAAACCATAATTTCTCAATTTTTCAGAGGTGATTTTAGTGCATGAAGAAGTTACTCACTTTGTGCAGTAATGATGGTTCTTTGAGATATGTCCCCTTATGGGTGCTCTGCTCTAGGTGTGTTTGTGTCCCTGTGCTGCTGATTGGAGAACTTCAGTAGCAGTATCCATTGTGCCTGCACATGCACTGTCTCTCCTTGTGCTGTGCCATGAGGCTAGTCAGCTCGTCCAGGCTAACCATCCTCAATTCCTTCTCTACCACCGAGTCATAAACGAGAACTCCAAAGTAGAAGGGAGGAAAGTAGGTTGTGGAGCTCTCACAGGGGGACACATCTTGAACAACCATCGTTACTGCAGAAGGTGAGTAACCTCTTCTTCAAGTAGTGTCCCTATGGGTGTTCCATGATAAGTGACTACTGAGCAGTACCCCTCCTGGAGGGCTAGGCTTTGGAGTTAAGTCTGTTACAGATGAGAGTACTGTGGAGCTGAAAATGGCATCAGAAGCAGAGTCCCCAGTGATCACATAGTATTCTGCGAAGGTGCAGACTGATGCCCATGTCGCCACCCTGCAGATCTCTGAGATAGGGACATCCTTAAGGAAGGCAACAGATGAGGAGATTGATCTTGTGGAATGTGTACTGATCGAGGCAGGAGGAGTCATGTTATGAATTTGGTAGCACTGTCTAATGCAATTCAAGATCCATTTAGAGAGTCTTTGGGCTGATATTGCTGAGCCCTTGGATATTTCAGCCATAGAAAGGAAAAGTCTAAGGGACTTCCTAAAGGCTTTTGTCCTATTGAGGTAGAATGCCAGGGCTCCCCTAACATCTAAAGTGTGCAGTATAGCGTCCCTATTGTCTTGGAGAGGGTTGGGGTAGAAAATAGGAAGGTGGATTGACTGACTCATGTGAAAAGGGGAGGTTACCTTAGGGATGAACTGTGGATGTGGCCTGAGTGTAACCTTATCTGGAAAGAATGCTGTATAGGGGATGCACCATCAAAGCTACCAGTGGCACTGACTTTCTAATCTGCCTGGGAGTGCTCAAAGCTCCAGCTCTGCCCCTGCCCCCACTCCACCCTTTTCCCTGAAGCCCCCACCCTCCCTCCACCTCTTCCTGCCCACATCCCTACACTGCTTCACCCTGCCTCTTCCTGCCCTCGCTCCACCCCCTACCCCCACCTCCCCCTCTGCACACCACGTAACAGCTGATTCACACGAGCTGGAGGCACTGAGAGGGAGGTGGAGGTGCTTATTGGCAGGGCCACTGGCAGGAAAGAGACACTGGGGGGGAAGGCAGGGAGCTAGCCATCGGTGAGTGCTCAGCACCCACCATTTGTTCCCTGTGGGAGCTCCAGCCCTGGAAGAAAACAGAGTCAGTGCCTATGAAAGCTGCTGTCTCCCCTATTCTTCTAGCCAAAGTAATTGCTATCAGAAAGGCTGTTTACATTGATAGATACGTTAGTGAACAGGTGGCCATGGGATCAAAGAGGGGTCTAATCAGCCCATTCAGTACCAGGGTTTAGGTCCCATGAGGGGGTAGAGGTTGAGGGAAGAGGTTTATTATACCCTTAAGGAAGCTTGTAGTGGTTGGGTGCAATAGTATCGAGTATCCCTCTATGGCTGGTGAAAAGCTGTAATACGTGCTAGGTGGACCCTAAGAGAACTCAGGGATAACTCCAATTTTTAAAGGGTCAGAGCATATTCCAGAATATGGGAAAGAGTTGCTGACACTGGAGAGATTGTTGGGACATGCACCCAAATCTGAAACGTGGACCATTTCTGCAGGTAAATCAATCATGTGGAGGACTTTCTACTGTATAGTAGAACCTCTTTCACTTCCTTTGTGCATGAGCTTTCTAGGTGGTGGAACCACTCAGGAGCCATGCTTTCAGGCAGGAATCCCAAGTTGGGATGTAGGGTATGCACTTTTTCCTGCAAAAGGAGGTGCAGAATAGTCAGAAAGGAGATCAGTGGGCACCCTGCAAGCTGTGTCAGGTAAGGGTACCAGGTCTGTCTCACCCAAATAGGAGCAATCAGGATTTCGTGAGTTCCATCCCTTTTTATTTTTAGCAGGACCTTCAGCAGTAGAGGAAATGGGGAAAAAAGACTTAAAGAAGGTCTTTGTCCCAGGGGAGAAGCAGATCATCACCCAGAGACCACTGTCCCATTCCTGCCCTGGAGCAGTAGCGTGGACACTTCTTGTTCTGGTAAGTGGCAAAAAGATCTGTGGATGGCGTTCCCCATCAGATGAACATGTCACAGAGTACTGACGTGTACATAGCCCATTCATGATCGTGCTGGAATTTATGGCTGAGTTTGTCACTATCGAGTTCTGGTGGCAAGCCACGGACAAGGTGACATTGTGAGAGATGCACCAGTTCCATAGCCTCATTGGAGCTCAGTCATTCCTGATCACTTGCAGTTCGAAGAGACTGATGTGAAGAGACATCTCCACAGGTTACCATTTGCCTTGTGTTGTTAGGCCATTTAAATGTGTGCCCCATCCTATGAGCAATGCATCATTGGAAAGGAGGAGGATAAAGACATCTGCAAGAAGGGGATCCCTTCGCATACACTGGCTGGGTTCTTCCACTGTCCAAGGAGTTTTTGATCCTGGTGGATAGTGACAGGGATTTGTCCAGAGTCCAGTAGTTCTCAACCTGCAGCCCATGGTCTGCTTGTGACCCAATCAGCACACAGCTGTGGCCCATGTGACTTCCTCAGGACCATACAGGTAGTATTGGATGCAGGCCACGGTGGTAAATAGATTGAGAACCACTGGTCCAGACTGTCCCTGTTCCACCTGTAAACCAAGATAAACCATAGTTGGAGGGCTTGCATGTGGAGGTATCATAGCCGTGCTCACTGCCATATGCTCCAGCAGTTGGAGTCAGAGTCTGACTGGTACTTGAGGACTGCATTGAGCCGTGTCTGAGCGAGATAAGAAATAGGAACCTGTGTTGAGGTAGGAAGGCTTTGGCCTATAGAGCATCCAGGGTGGCCCCTATGAACTCCAAGCATTGCACTGGCATGGGTGTCAACTTCTGGATGTTGATCTGCAAGTCTAGTTCTGTAAACATGGGTATCATGGTGTTGGTGGCTTGACAAGCCTCCTGGAGCGACCGGGCTCTGAGGAGACAATCATCCCGATAAAGATAGATAATTATCCCTTGCGAGTGTAGATGAGTGGCTACCACTGAGAGAACTTTGGAAAATATACTTGAGGCTGATGAGAGTCCAAAGGGAAGGACTTTGTATTAATAACGGTCATGTCCCAGAATGAATCTGAGGAAACGCCTATGAGCCAGTAGTATTGAAATATGACAGTATGCGTCCTGTAGGTCGAGGGCCGAAAACCAGTCTCCCTGTTCCAGTTATGGAATGATCGTCGATAAGATGACCATCCTGAATTTCTGAGCCTTGACAAACTTGTTGAGAGTTTTGAGGTCCAGAATGGATCTCCAACCTCCCTTCCTTTTGGGTATTAGGAAGTAAGGACGGTAGAATCCCTTGCCTTGAGGTACTGTTCTATTGCTCCTAATTGCAGGAGTTGATCTATCTTGTGTCATAGTAGACTCTTGTGAGAAGGATCCCTGAAAAGAGACAGGGAAGAGTGTTGTGGAGGGGGTAGGAAGGTGAAGTGGATGAAGTATCCAGATTAGACAATCTCTGGGACCCATCTGTCTGATGTTATGTGTTCCTAGGCACTATAGAACACTGCCAAACAGTGATCAAACAGGTGCATGGTCATGGACAGTGGTGGGGAGTAGTCTTGTGATGCTTCAACCTGCCCGTCAAAAGTGATGATTATAGACAGGGGGCTAGGTAAAAGATTGTGGACTGAACAGCTTATGTTTCATGAATCTTCCCTTTTTCCTTTGGGGATCATAATGGCGCTGTGATTTTAATTGAGAAGAGTAAGGCCTGTGCTGGGACTGCAGGCTAAAATGTCTCTTTTTGCCCCAGTGTGTAGATATCTAGCGACCTGATGATGGCCCTTGAATCCTTCAAGGTGAGGAGGGAGGCAAAGAGCTTCACACCCTCGAAGGACAGGTCCTCCACTGAGGTCTGCACCTCCTTCAGGAATCCCAGCAGGTGGACCCATGATGCCCGTCTCCTTATCACAGCCGTGGAGATGGATCTAGCTGCTGTGTCAGTGGCATTAAGGACTAATTGCAGCAATCTTTTTACCACCAGTTGTCCCTCCTGAACAATGGCCTTGAAGGATTCTTGATAACTCTCTGGAAGCTTATCAATAAAGTCATGCAATCTGTTGTAATTCATGTGGTCATATTTCACTGCAAGCACCTGGTAATTGGCAATATGAAACTGTTAGGTGGCCAATGAATACGCCTTCCTGCCAAAGAGATTGAGGTGCTTCCAGTCCCTGTCATAGGGCATTGCCCTAGAATGATTATGTCAACCACAAGAGTTTACAGCATCCACTGTGATGGAATTGGGTGGCTGATGGGAGAAAAAGAACTCTGATTCCTTTGTGGGGACATAATATTTCTTGTCCGCATGCTTACAGGTCAGAGTACTGATGCCAGAGTTTGCCACACTGTTTTAGCGAGAACTAAGATGACTTCATTGATTGGGAGAGCAATTTTCAAGGAGGACAAAGAGTGGAGGATGTCGATGAGCTGGTGGTGGGTATCTCTGACCTCCTCCCATAGTATGTGGAGGGTATCCACTACTCTCTTTGCCAGCTCCTGGAACAGATGGAAGATGTCTGCCGTGAACAGTGGTGAAGGCATGACCGCTTCATCTGGAGAAGAGAAGAATATGGCTTTAGGTGTTATCTCCTCCTTTGTGTGGTACTAGATACTGATGCTCGCTGTGAAGTGTGGGTGCCAGATTGTAGTCTCAGTGCCGGTGGTGCTAAGGATACTGAGTGAGAAAACTATTGCATTTGGCTATCCCTGGGCTCACTGAGGGGACTTCCCACTCTCTTTTTCTACTTGAGAGTAGTCCCCATTCCATTTCTTTAACCCTCTATCCTTTGAAGTCAAAGGTTGAGGGGAAGACTCATGCCTGCCAGAAGATTGGGTTTGGAGAGCTGCCTCCATAAAGATGAGTGCAGCACTTTTTGAAACCCAAAGAGCCAGGCATACCCTTGTCCAGCTTCTCCTTGCCCCCCCACGAGGACTGACAAATGAGCAAACACCTTTCTTCTTCTATTTTTTTTAAGGCAACAGACAAATAAACAGTAGAACGATAAAAGAAACAAAAGAGGCTTCAAAGGAAACTAAAAGTTAGCAAATGTAAGAGAGTTAACGATCTGCAAACAGACAGCTAAAGCTCTGTCTCTAGCTAGTGGTGGTTGAGAAGGAACTGGGGACGGTTAGCTGGTGTGAGCTGACTGATTAGCCCGCGTGAGCTGACTAGCACGTGGCACAGTACAAGGAGAGACAGCACCTGCGCAGGCCATGCAAACATTGCTACTGAAGTTCTCCAATCAGCAATGTAGGGATGCAGACACACCTACAGTGGAGCACTCACAGAGACACTACTCAAAGAAGAAACTACTCCTCTGCAACAAATAAGTAAATGAATAAAATGTGTTTCAAAATGGGCAAATTAAACTGCATTGGGGAAAATGTTCTGTTTTCAGGTCTTCCTCTTCCACCAATATATATCTGCAGCAAGTAAAGAAAAAAAATTGGGATATACAAACAGTACATTTTACGATCTATCAGTAGCTTGCTGGTAGCCTGCTGAATTCAAACACAAGTAGTATTAAAAGGCAAGAGGGCAGCATGTATAATTCTAATTTCTGAGGTACCTGGGCCCACAAGAGAATCACATCATGAAGTACTGTCAGCAAACCTTCCACCACCCCCATGTCAATGGAGACCAGAGAGTTTATCTCACTGGTGTAGATCAACTTGAGCCCCACAGCCTAGACATCCTTTAGAGGCTTTTCTCTCCTTTCCATGGAGGATCTTGCTTCCCCATCCAAAGCTGGATTATACAGCACCATAAAGGGAGAATATTACTTCAAGAATCTGAGAAGTCTGAGACACAGGTAAAACTGGAGGTAATAATTTAGTGCAAAGTAATTTATTCAATTGCTTGGGACATTTTCAATCAGATTGTTCATATATATATTTTCACTCTTTTGACCAGTTCTATGGCTGACTGATATTTAGCAAGTAATGTATTTGACAATTATTTTTCTTCGACACTTGTCAACTAAATTATTTCACTAATATTTTTTTCATACTCAGCCAGCTGTACTTCAGAAGCGACATCTATTTGCCATAATGAGAACTGGGACATAGGAATTAATACTGGGAGGATATGGCATGACACACTCAAATAAACTGCATTACATCTTATTAATTTATTTTGTCTGCCTTAATGTTGACTGTCTACTCCAAGCTATCTAGGCATTCATATAATGGGGTAAATGCAAAACTTGTGTGCCCCCAGGAATGCGATCAAATTCATCCCTCAAGGTCACCCCCTTGAATTTAGTGGTGTTACATCAGGGATAAATTTTGCTCAATAGTTGTCTAAGGCAACTGACTTACCGGCACAGCATGTACTTTCTATGTCAGATGCTGTTTCATGGCATTTGACAGCAAGGAGTATCCCAGGACCCAAGCTACCACTTTAATTGTTGTCTGACAATCCTGGTCTCTGAGCTAAAAGTCTTTGCAACCAGATATTCAAAGGGTAAAGTTTCTTATTCTTAATTAGCTAATTATTATGCTCCACTCAAAAGTGTAAGGGTTGCTTCACAGAAGACAAATAAGACCTGGTCTTTATCCCAAGGAAGTTTATAATCTGCATTTTAGATGCTACATGTTGAATAGTGGTGACAAACAATAGGGAAGAGGCAGGGTGAGGAAAGATGAGGGTTACAGCAATATGAAGACATTGCTGCCTGTTTTCTGTATCACACATCTTGAGTATATAGAAACAGGTGCAGTCGCAATGCTGGTTCTCTTTGATTTTAAAAAGTTTTGTTTATTTTTTGCTTTCATTGTGAATATTTGCACAATAAATAAAAGGTATCTATTTTCATCATACTATATTGAGCATGAAGAAAGAATAGATATCCCAGTCACTTCATTTCACTAAAGAGTTCTATGGTCAATAAGATAACCTGTATGGATTTTCTAAAAGGATCGGATCTTAGGCAACCTGAGTGAAGCTCAAACTGTACTTCATTGATTTTTAAAACTAATACATATTATAACCAGCCATCTAGATTTGCAATATCTACACTTTTAAAAATATGTATGTGTACATTTTTATTTTTAAATCTACCACTCCACTGTCAAGAAGTTAAACACGGAACACAACAATATCTGCTGTTCTGGTAATTAAAAAAAAAATTCCAATTTTGTTCTCCCTCTGCTGCCCACCTCATCCTCTGCCCTTGAGTCAAGGTTCTGCTGCTAGAAGAGAACCCAGTAGGATCTTTTCTGTGCTGCTCCAAAAGAGCTGATGCCTCAAATCCATGACCAAGACATGGGGGAGAACTGGTTGCCTAATCTTGTTTCTGGTAACACTGGAGCCCACTTCTCCTGTGGACCCAGGTGTGTCTGCAGGAGCCATCCCCATGGCTGTTCTGGCACTGTGACACCGTCCCACTCACATAAATTGGCAACATTAAAACAAACTAAGGCTACTTGCAGGTGGTGTCAAGATCAGACACAGTACCCTTATTTGGGGTAAACTGTGCTATGACAGTTTACGCTGGTTGAGGATCTACCGCAGCATGCCTAACACAAACTCACAAAAGCAAGGAAATGTAAAGTTAAGCCACTTTACAGTACATACCTTCTACTTGTCCTCCCATGAGCACACACCTTACCATCACCACAACTACTAGAAACCATTGATCACACACCACAACTTGAATTCTTTCCCCTGATTTGCCTTTCTGCACACATGCCTTTACCAGATTATTTTCTCCTAGAACTGGTGGTTGTTCGGTGTAGTAGTTAGTTGTGTTGGGAGAGGATAGTTCAGTAAAGGGCAGTTAAAGGGGATGATGGAAGGTTGCCATCCTTTGGGGTGGGCAGAATTAAGAAAATTCAAAGGGCATAAAAACTAAAAAACTGTGAAATTTCACACCCTTTGGCCACCTACTTTTAAGGAGAAGTAGGAATTTATTTCCCCTTTTAAACCCATTTTAAAATGTAATCCTAACGCCTGAGTTGCTAACAGGTGCTTCCAGAGTAACAGAAACTATACTACAGCTTTAACAACGAAAGCATTCAGTGATGAACTGGAGGGCTCAGAAGGGCTACCAAATGCAAGAGAGTTTTGAGGACATTTCCCCTTCCTGAGATGGGGGTTAACCTTTCTCCAGCTTGTACCAACTGTCAGGCACTTGAAAAAGCAAAAAATCCAGGGAAGGGCAGTGTGTCCCCCCTTACCGGCTCCTTCCCCCATTTCAAACCACACAAGATGAACACTGCTACACTATCAATTCACTTAGTGCAGTTTTCAGGACCAAAGCAGAAACATTTTCAGTGAACTGTACATGACATAAGCTTGTTTTCTAAGCAGAAACTCCTCTCAGCCTGGTTGTGATTATAGTGAAAGAGGTTTATTCTTGAAGAGACAAATAATGAATAGGATTCTTTGACCCTTCTATTCTCTCCAAACGTACACATCTCTGGCTCCCAAGGTTTAACCAAGAAGAAGGAAGAACAACTTAGTGGGAGCCCCTACTTTAAATATTAGCAACACATCTCCAGAGTTATTACGATGTTCCATAATTATTGCCAGAAACAATTTCACCTGCATATTAATTTATATTAACTGTTGTGGGATCTGAATATACCTTTATTTTAAAATCCTGGGGAAAATACCTCATTAGGTTACTCAACCCAGTAATTTCATTAAAAAGCACAAAGCTGTTGGTGTGCAGGGTGAAAGGTTCAGGATCTGAAGGCACAGCATTGTCAGCAGTCTGCCATAGTCTGTGGGATTCCTCACAACAAGAAATCAGGTTGAGCCCACGCTTAACTGCATTATACACAGTGGCTTAGTTTAAAAACAAATTTTGGAGTTCTTCTTTCAATAATTTTGCAGTCAGATCTGCAAAAAATTTTAAGCATCCAATTCTGTGCATAAATACATATCTAATGTAAACTTTGGACCAGAATTTCCAATGCTTCAGATTGTTGGGGTATTGAGATCCCAGGTTTGCTTCAGGCCACTCTCTTGTGCTAAGTTTCTTTCTGTTGGAAATCAGTAGTTATATCTCTTCCATATAAGCACCTCTGAACTGGCCTGATTGTCCTCAGGATCTGTGCTAAGGTAGCCTGATGCTGGTGCTTTTGTAATGCCTAGATTGGATTAGAGTTCATTTAATGATCTGAAGTTTCCTTCTCTGCTCCATCTCTCTCATACAGGCCTAGTAACTCATTTGTGTTGTGCAGGTGAGACCTGCATCATTCTCCTCGCGCCTGCACACCTTCCAAGCCATACGCTCACCCTCATCCAGAAAGTAAATGGGATCTGCAAGGAGAGAGATATGGTGCTGGCTGTTTTCTTTCAGAACTTGCATAGAGAGGTAGAGGGCAGAAAGCGAGCACTGCATGCGCAAAAACGGTTCGGCCTCTGCAGGGGAGGTGGGGAATGAAGATGATAGAGACAGAGGATAGAAGGACAATGTTGGAATAGAAAACCCAAGGAGCAGGGGAGAGAACAAGACAGGAAAGAGGGCCTCCCTGAAGGTGGGGAAAGAGGAACAGAGAGTTCAAAGGAGGAGTGAGGGGAACAGAATGGAACAGGACGTAGGGAAATAGACAATGGGGAGAGAAAGTATCTAGGGGGTGGGGAGAGGAGAATCACGGGGTGGGAGGGAGAGGAAGTAAAGGTTATTGAATATGCTAAAAATAAGAAGGAGAATTCTATGACTTAAACAGTAACACAAACCAATTCATTACAGTCATCTTAGATTTGACCCAAAAGTTAAATCTGGTAAAAATAAGCTTAAAACCAACAGATCAGTTTTTTAAAAATTCCAGTGGCAACAGTTGGGTTTTAAACAGACAAACACTCCTCTGCAGTGCTTGCAACTCAAACATTACAGCAGAGAATCTGAAAATGAAAGTAACTTCATTCATTTTCACTGCCCCGGCTGAGAGAAATGCACAAATTAAACAAAGAGCACAAATAATGATAAGCAAGCTGGGTTCTTTGCATTCTTTCATTTGAGTGTTATCAGTAAATGCCTTTGTTTACAACAGGTGACTTTTTAGCTTACAGATAAAAATCAAAGTCAGGTTATAAACTTCTGTTTTGAAGCTTTATCTTATTTCATCTTACCTCCCAACTGACACATTCTTTTCCACTTAGTTTTAGATGCTAAATAGGTAATATTTAGTTGCCAGTGAACTCTGTTTTAAGGTTGTAGAATCAGTTTAGCAAATAGGTGAGCCCAAAAATATATCTTAATGTTTAACATCAGCGTTTTCTCACTGCACTGAGTTAAAATTAAAATTTATTAGCTGGTGACACACTTTTGGCCACTGCATTGTTACCTCCGGGTCTTGGATGACTGAGAAGAGTAATACCAGCCACAGCCGCTGCTGCTCTATAAAAGGTGTCATCTTAATGTCAGAGGAGGAGCAATGATTGAAGGGTTGGCCTCACAAATGCAAATATTTCACAATTTATTTAGCAGCACGGCATTTTTTTTCTGTCCTAGGCAGAAACTTTAATGAAGGAAAGTATCTATGACAAAAAGAAAGCCACAGCTAATATAGAGACATGGGGACTGATCCAAATATGAATCCCATTGAATTCAGTGGGATTTGACCCTCCGTTTAAATGGGAGCAGCACTTCAATGACACAGCAGTCACTAATAAAAATTCCAAGGGTGAAATCCTAACTCTGTCATGGTCTATAACACAAACAGAGGGATGAACAATATCTGGCCCCACTGAACACTACTGAAGTGGTGGGTGTCCATTCGGCATCAACCATGTGATGCTTATGGGTATGTCAAAATTGCAACCACAGGTGTGACTGCAGCTGAGTAGACATATCCAAATTAGCTTACATCTAGCTAGCTTGGGTTCCAGAGTGAAACTGCAGCAACAGAAAATAATTACGCAGGGTTCCAGGCAGGTGTGCGCAGACTGCGCTGAAATGGCTTCACTGTTCTGGGACTCAAGATAGCTCTACACAAACTGCAATCAGACTCTATGATTGCAGTCTAGACATACCTTGTATGGCTGCCAGGCCTTGACCCCTGGGAGCAGTCCATGATTCTGCCATGCTGGCTGCTAGGAATGACATCAAAGAGGCCCATTGCATGTGTACTTTCCTTGGCTCTGGAGAGGGACAGGTTACTCTGATGCTTAGCCATGATGAAACTCAGAGGGGTGCATGTCCCAGAGATAAGTACTTAGGTCCTTCTCTGCTTGCATTACCATAATATCTGAACACTCCACAATCATAATCATATTTACACTCAAAACAACCCAGGGAGACAGAGAGAGATTATTAACCCCATTTTGCAAATGGGAAACAGAAGCACAGAGAGGCTAAATGACTTCCAAGGTCACACAAGAAGTCTGGGGCAGAGCAGGGCCTTAACCCCTTGTTTCCCAAGTTCTGGGCATTGGACATCTGTCAATAACTACCATCTTTGATCTTCTGTGGTGTTTTACTCACATGGCAACTTTTTGTTCTCCAAACAGGTCCTTCTGCAATGGCCCAGTCAGTTGCTTAGATGGATCTACCACCTAGAGTCTGTGTCTGCTATTCCTGATGGTGCTCATTGTCAGTGACAATGGGAACAAATGTTTCTGAGCACTGCCAGTAGCAGCAACCTGGGTGTCCTCAAGAAACAGCAAGCCAGTGTCATCCTCAGTTTTATTGAATATATTTTCTGTTCCTCCTTCAGGCTTTACCCCCAGGAGTGGATACAGTGCCTGAGCATGGTCTGGCTGTTAATTTAGCAAGTTGCCAGTCACTTTCTGTTTGAAATCTAACAGCTACTCTGATCTGGAATTTAGGTAACTGTCATTTTTGAACGACACAGTATCTCCCATGCCTCCTAGGACCCTTTTTTTTAAATGTGTGCTATTTAGTGGAGTCTATGCTGCAGTAATGCTTTTGTTTTATTATTTTTTTACTTATTTTATTGTTATCATTGTGTCTTCTACAGAAGATATTCCAGCCTTGGGTTTAAAGATTTTCAATAAGAGATTAAGGAAAGCTTTACAGGTATATTTTATATCATACAGTTATTGTGGGTGCACCTGAGAGCAACTCCACAGTTAGGGTTGCATTCTAAAAACTTCCTTAAAATGATGAGAAATTCCTGTGTTTCTTGAAAAGTAGATGGCCTATCAATGTAAATTTCACAGTTCTAGTTTTTATGCCTGTCATAAATAGATAGCTAAGGGTTAATGTTTCTTTTACCTGTAAAGGGTTATCAAAGGGAACCAAACACCTGACCAGAGGACCAATCAGGAAACTGGATTTTTCAAAGTCAGGGAGGGAATTTTTGGGGGTCTGAGTCTTTTGTCTGTCTCTCAGCTATGAGAAGGTTCTTTCTATCTTCTAATCTTCTGTTTCCAAATTGTAAGTACGTAGAAAAACATATAGGCTTTCATGTTGTTTTTTGGTTGTATTTACATGTGTGTGTTTTGTTATGGAATGTTTCAAATTGGAATATCTTTTATAATCAGGACTGTTTATTCATATTTTTCTTTAGCAATAGCCCTGTATTGGCTCACTGATACAGAGATTTAATGTTCATACTTTTTCTTTCTTTTTTATATAAAATTTGTCTTTTTAAGAGACTTAGTTTGATTTTTCTGCTCTGGGTGAGGCTATAGGAACGAAGGGAGAGGGGAATTCTCTTCCTGTTGTTCACGATCTATGCGAGGTGAAAGTCGCGAGGACCTACCGGAATTCTTCTGGGGATGGCGAAGAGAGATATGGAACTCATCCTCCTGTTCCTTGTTTAGGGTTTCGTCTCTTTGTAGAAGAATAGGCAGACATCGCTTCTTCGGTCATTGTGTGTAAAGATATTGTATCCAAGTACTCTCAGGGTTAGCCAAGAGAGGAAAAAGTGGGTGGAGAGAGAGGGGGAAGGGAAGTGGGTATTTCCCTTGCCGGGTAAGACTCAGAGCTTTCTGGGTCTGTGGGTCCCTCCAGGGAAAGTTTGGGGGACCAGAGCGAGGTAGGCGCGTTGTTAATTCCTGTCTGGTGGCAGCGAGATAAGATCCAAGCTGGTAATTAAGCTTGGAGGTTCATGCTAGGCACCCACATTTTGGACGCTAAGGTCCAGATTTGGGAAAGATGCTTATGATAATGCCGTTTGAATTTCTATGGAGTTTTTGGTTGGTCTTTCTTCACAAATGTTGAAAATTGGATAGATTGCCTAGGGTGAGTTTAGAGATGGGTGTAGCAACACTGCAAACACTGGACAGATAAAAGAAAACAAAAAGGGCCATTTTACAGTATTTTCACCCCTGAGTGCAGCAGGTTCCTCTCCAGGCTCCCTGGTCCCCACTGGCTTTTGCAGGAGTTTCCAGCCTATTCTGTCCCTGCCCCCTACTCAAGGCTGAGAATATGATCACTGGAGGTTCTGGCCTCTAGAGCCATTACTGTTGTAATCCATGAAGTAGGACTTCCCTAGGGACTTGGTTCAGCGTTCCAGGAGCTGGCAAACTCTAAAGGGGATTACAATAAATTCACAGAGTTATTCAAAGCCTCATTTTTCATCTGGGTGCAATTCAGCACAGTGCAGAGAGCCCACACCAGGCCTTTATGCACCATTTAATCCCCATTTAAACCAGTCTAGGTTGATTTTCATCCTCAGGAAGTAACTCCTTCCAGTTTCTGCCAGGGTGTGTCATGTATGTAAATGTTGGAACATTGACTTGAGAATGTTTTAGGAAGTTCTGTGGCAGTTGGCTTCCATTTGGCAGTTCTTAGAATGTTAGGATGCTGAACCCTGGAGCAAGAGGAGACTAATTGGCCATGAGGGCGACAGGAGCCCCCTGTGCCCCATAAGGGCATCAAGAAAGGAAACATCCTGAGCCAAGAAGACTGTTTTTGTCTCATGAGAGGACCAGACTAGCTGCTCCCTGGAGGGATGGGAGAGTGACAGGCAGTTCTCTGGGTGAGACAGGAGGAGGAATGGGCAGGGAGATGGGGAGTGGAGAGGATCATCCTTTGCAATATGGAAGAGTGTTAGTGATGCTCCTTCTTGGAATGGCAGAGCAAAGTGGCTGATACCATGAGGAACCACACAGCTGATGGAATGGATGGTCTGCTCCCAGCAGAGTGAACTTGCTTCTCCTGGCATGAGGGGAAGGAGAAGGAAGAAAAAAAGACAGGGAAAAGAGAATAAAAATTGCAAATATCAGGTCTCAGAGCAGGAGAATGAAAAGGCAGGATGGAGAACTGTGAATTTGTAACAAAATGCAGGGAGAAGATATTGAGAGAGAACAGGAGAAGAGCCTTAACAAATCAACAGGGAGACAGTAATTTACTGACTAATTTATTCTAAGCAAAATAATTAGACTAGGATTTGTTTTTCTATGAATAATTGGATACAGGCTGCAGAATTCCTTTGGTGGGACTTCCAGCAACATCCTCAATCATCTTTAACATCTGTTGCTCAGCTTCAGATCAATAACATCAGCCCTGCAGGTTATGTAATAAAATAATGATGCACCCTGGAAGACAGTAAGCACAGGCGCTGGTGGGAAGGTGGAGGAATGCATGCCAATCCCCATCACCTATGCACAGGTAAGAAATAATTAGGAGTAGGCGGGTATAGGCCAGCATGGCAGTCCCTCCGTGTCCAGGGGGACCACACCTCCATGAAGTTTGGGTCTGCTAGAGCCTTCTCTGAAGAAAGAATTAGGGGAATTAGGGGTGCTCAAGAGGCCTGTTCTTCAAGCCGTAAATAATCTGGGCTCTAGCCTGTAACCAGCAGAGCAGTAATAGTCTCCTCTCCCAGCCATTAAACGGGGGATATGGGCCCGCCCAACTCCACTGTGTCTCAGCCCAGGGCCCTAACAGTGGCAGAGTGGTCTGCCACTGGGTTAGCAGGGATCCACCCGCAACACACTGACCTTGTTTTAGGCTCACTGTTCACCAGACTCTTGCCTGATTTCCCTGGGCTGCTTCCTACTCTCTCCCTTGGGTTTACCTGTGTCATGGGGTCATCCTCAGTCTCCTCAGGATACACAGTCAAGGGTAGCAGTAGCAGCTTCCTCTGTGTGGGGGTTTTCAGGGCTCTCTGGAAGCTCAAGCTGGTCCCTGGAACAGCAGCAGTTCTCAGGGGCAGTCCACTCCAGCAGCTGAGAAGAAGCATCTGTCTCCTTCAGCAGCTCCCTCCCAACTGAGCTGCTGGGCCAGCCTTTTATCCTTCCTCTTCCTGTTCTCCCCCTCTGCTTCCGGCATTCAGGGCATGGTCCTCCTGGCTCTGCTCACCAGGTGGTTTGCAGTGTTCCCTCCGTATCTGCCTCTGAGGGAGGCCACACCTTCTTGCTATAGTGAGGTTAGAAGTCAAGTAAGGTTCATTACAAATTGTTTAGCAATTAAGAGGACTAACTGAAGTAAACTTCTATAAACTATTAAATGCCCATTTTTGTTTGAGGGTCAGCTGCAGAGGCTGTGTCCAGGTGCATTCTCCCATTGTGGATGTGATCCTAGTTGCAGACTGAATATGCTCACTTCTTCCTGAACATCTGTGTTAAGTTTAGGTTCCTCTGTCAGCTCTTGAAATAGTCCACACACAGTCCTAGCAAACAAAAAATAACCCCAACATCCAATTTTCCTAACCTGGCCAGGGAAAAAAAATCTAATCAGATTGGAAATATGGACACGGCAAAGTGGTGCTTAGCTAATTCCTCTTTATCCACAGGGTACAGTGATCTCTTACTAAAAGTGTGTTCCTGAGTCTTTTCCCTACCCCTTATCATGGAAGAAAGGGGGGGTCAGTCTTCTGGGATGCACTTTGTGAGTGGCAGGGTGAGCACAAAATGTACTGAACCACTGGAGCATAGATTAGGGGTATGTCTACACTACCCACCGGATTGGCGGGCAGGAATCGATCCAGCAGGGGTTGATTTATTGCGTCTAGTCTAAATCGACCCCCCAGCGCTCTCCCTTCAACTCCTGTACTCCGCCGCCGTGAGAGGCACAGGTGGAGCCGACGGGGTGTGGCAGCAGTCGACTCACCACAGTGAAGACACTGCGTGAGTAGGTCTAAGTACGTCAACTTCAGCGACGTTATTGACATCGCTGAAGTTGCGTAATTTAGATCAATCCGGTCCCGCTAGTGTAGACCAGGCCTAGATCTAGAGATCAACAGCTGCTCTAGGAAACGTAGCCCAAGTCCCAGCTTCATGGTAAATTGGCCTTGCTTGATTCAGGTGGAGGAGGTAAATCAGACTAGGCTGGACCAGAGACGCTCTTTCTGTAAATCACTATAAAACAAGGTGAAATCTAGGCAAAGGCCAACAGAGCATAATTTAGGGAACAATCTAGGTTTTCCGGAGGGCAGGTTTGGCTTTACATATGTGGGAAATAAATGCCAGAGTCTTTTTGTTGCCATCTAAATGTTTTCCAGTATTTACTACCATCTGTTATTTCCATATTATTATTATTATTATGATTTATATAGTGCCCAAAAGTGTGCTTTGCATTTTAGAGACACATGAGAAGAAAGGTTCCTGTCACAATGAGTTTACAATCTAAATAGGCAACCCACAGACCACATAGAGAAGAACAATGAGATACACACCTAGAATTTTTACCCATCTTTTCCCTTTTTTAAATCTGTTTTTCCCTTGCCTAGTTTATCCATTTGTTTTTATTAGTCTTTGCCTTTTTGTTGTTTGACACATGCCCATTGGCCTTCAGTCTCCATTTATTTTTAGTCATTTCCAAAAATTGATATATACTTAAAAAAGGAAAGTCAGCCTGACACAAATACCCAGCAGGGAAATTTCAGCCTGAACTGTTTAAATTGGGCAGAGTTATAAGCAACTGAAAACAAGATCTTATTGTCAGCAATTGGGATGTGGGCAGTCTTACTTACTGGTTAAAGCTGGAGTCTGGGCTAGTGGTCAGAGCAAGGGCCAGGAGTTGGATCCAAGGGTCACAGCCAGAGTCAGAAGTCATTAATCAGAGACAAAGGTTGGAGCTGAGCCCGGAATCAGAAATTGGGGCAAAGGGTCAGAGCCAGACTAGTCGGGGAACAAGGCAGACACAGGAATAATCACAGCTGCTCAGAGTGTAAGCACTGAGCAGCCAGCAACATGCTGATGCTGCTGAATTTCAGAGCTCATCTGCTGGTTACCTTCTGCCATCTGTGTTCATTAGTCTGCCTGCAGACTGAGCTAGTTAGTTCCAGGCTCAGCTGCAAGCCTTCATTTCTGACACTGTTTATGGGAACCTCAACTGTAGAAGAAGCTGCCATCTCTGCCTAAAATCCCCCTTCCTTCCCCCCAAAAAAGTAATATAAAGTAACTCTGTTAACTAAGTTGTTTTAAATTGCCGGAAATTCATTTTTAAAAATTACATTTTCTGATAAATCCCCCTTTAAATATGTCAGATTTATTGTAAAATTCCTTTAAAATATTTTATAGGGGGTTTTCTGCTCTTCTGTTGATGTTTCATAGAGTTATAGAATTTAAGAACAGAAGAGACCATTATGATTATTTAATCTGACCTGCTACACAACACAAACTGTTCAGAATGAGCAGCAGAGAGTCCACTGGCACCGTATAGACTAACAGACGTATTGGAGCATGAGCTTTCATGGGTGAATACCCACTTCGTCGGATGCACCCACGAAAGCTCATGCTCCAATACGTGTGTTAGTCTACAAGGTGCCACAGGACTCTTTGCTGCTTTTACAGATCCAGACTAATCCGGCTACCCCTCTGATACCTGTTCAGAATGAAGCTACAATCAAACAGTTATTTGTAGGAATTACCTGGTGAATAATTTGGGACAAAGAGGAAATTTCCAGTTGTTTGTGAGCCATTCACAAACAGATAAAGAGGCAAAATGTAATTTAAAATTATTTGCTATGAATTCTACACCCAGTTCTATTTATTACCCAGAAACCACTCCAATACTACACAAAAATTATTTAATAACAATTAACAGAAAACAAAGAAACTTCACGAAAAGACAAAAATTAATAAAATATTAAGAATATTTTGCTAGAAATTAATCATACTCCCAGTGTGGGACAAATTCTTTTTCTACAGTACAAGCAGGTATGTTTTATTAATGACAAGCCATGCCTAATTACCACTAACAAAAAGGCACTAGCGTCTGCCTCCCACACAGCACAGCACAGTTGATCTCCAAGCAACGCAGGTATTTCTGCAAGAAATTAACATGTGTTACCCTTGCCTAGATCTGCTGTTTACCAGCACATGATTGCAAAGACAGGCTTTGGCCCAACGGGTAAAGAAACTCCAAGGATTTAGAGTGGTCTGGCTCCTCTCTTCTATGACGATCTGCTCTGCTTAACATTGCTTTGTCTCCCCTTTTCTGATTTAGCCCAGCTGCTATCCTTTAGGTGTGGTCCAGTCTAGGTTAGCTCATATCCTACAGGTCTGGTGTGATCCAATTTCTCTCCTCAGGAGCAGGTCTGGTTTGTTAGGTGTCCCGTGGTGAGATGGGGACTTTGTGGTTTTATTGGAAATTGGAAATCATAGAGCAGCTCAGTTCATCTTAGGATCATATTTCTGGCATTAAGACAAAAATATGAGAGCAGGATATTACTTTGATTTTACTTTTATTTTGCTTCATGTGGAAAATGACTCGTACTCAGATCCTTGGATACAGTGATATTCAAATGTTCAAAGATAAAAAGGAGTTTGGAAGTTAACAGGTTTTTTTCCTTAAAAGATCTAACAAGCTGCAATAAACTTGCACAATGATATTAAAAAGGTAAAATGTTATATTTTATTTTAGAAAGGAAAAAAATTTCCTGCCCTCATACTTAGCTATGTAGAGTATAGAGTTCTGCATTGTGATATGGCCAATGTACAAAAGCAATTGTACTTACTTGAAAATGGATTTCATCTCTTTCATCTTTGTTAGCCCAGTTAACAAAATCTGTCTGTACGCACATTTCTTTATATAAAGTTGGTTGTACTTGGAGTTTGAACAG
The DNA here is from genome assembly GCF_003597395.2 of Chelonoidis abingdonii. Classification (NCBI taxonomy): domain Eukaryota; kingdom Metazoa; phylum Chordata; order Testudines; family Testudinidae; genus Chelonoidis; species Chelonoidis abingdonii. The sequence continues at coordinate 29,759,978 of NC_133775.1, forward strand.
TGGCTGACGGGGTTTGTAGTGAGATCTTCCTGGCCAGCTACAAACACTGGCCAGATGCCTGGGGCTGCGGAATGGAAACCAAAATGGTAGGAACCATTGCGTGCATGTGTGAGACACCCAGTTAGGTTTTAATTATAGGTTCTGGGCTCCAGTCAGCAAGACTCCATAGGTCACTAGTGAACTACATGGGTGGATAGCCCAAAGATGCAAGGTCCAAACCCCAGCCAAGGAAATTATTTTGGAGGGAATTTTGGTGGAAGACTTCACATTCCACACATTTTTGTAATTGGCAGAGGGGAGCACTGATAGGCAACCTATTTTTAATGGTAATGATTTACGTTTATCTTACATTTCAGCTTTCATCTAAAAGATTCTGAAAGAGCTTTGTAAAAGATGGGCCTGCTCCTGTGCACTTTCCCAGTTAAAACTGTATAGGAGTTTATGTAAGTAGAATGTAATGATTCATATTGGAATTTGGTCAGGAGATCAGGCATAACACCTCTTCTCACATGAGTTTTTGTTAGATGTTTGGCACTTTTCTACTCATCAGTCTGTTGCCCACCTAACACAAAGGTCCAGATTTATAAAGGTATTTGGGTTTTATTCTGCTCAGTGTCACAAAGCCTAAGTGACTTAGACAGCTAAATCCCAGTTTGCTTTTCAGTGAGACTTAGGATCCCATGTGCCTCAGTCACTTTTAAAAATGGAACTTAGGCTTTGCCATGAGGAGCAGAGAAAAATCTGGGCCTCAGTGACTTAGAAGACTAAGAGTGGATTTTTAAAGGTATTTAGTACGGCTGTCAAGCAATTAAAAAAATGATCATGATTAAACGCACTGTTAATAATAGAATACCATGTATTTAAATATTTTTGGATGTTTTCTACACTTTGAAATATATTGATTTCAATTACAACACAGAATACAAAGTGTACAGTGCTCACTTTATATTTATTTTTTTTACAAATATTTGCACTGTGAAAAACAAAAACAAAAAAGTGTTTTTTCAATTCACCTAATACAATATAAGTGTAATCCTTTTATCATGAAAGTTGAATTTACAAATGTAGAATTATGTACAAAAAAACCCTCCATTCAAAAATAAAACAATGTAAAAATTTAGAGCCTACAAGTTCAATCAGTCCTACTTCTTGTGCAGCCAATTGCTCAGACAAACAAGTTTGTTTACATTAGCAGAAGATCGTGCTGCCTGCTTATTGTTTACAATGTCATCTGAAAGTGAGTACAGGCATTCTCATGGCACTGTTGTAGCCGGCATTACAAGATATTTACACGCCAGATGCACTAAAGATTCATATAACTCCTCATGCTTCAACCACCATTCCAGAGGATGTGTCCATGCTGATGATGGGTTCTGCTAGATAACAACCCGAAGAAGTGTGGACTAATGCATGTTCATTTTCATCATCTGAGTCAGATACCACCAGCAGAAGGTTGATTTTCTCTTTTGATGGTTTGGGTTCCTTAGTTTCCACATCACACCACATGCTTAAATACCTTTACAAATCTGAGCTAATCTGCACAACTACAGAGTTCTAGGGACACTGCATGGCATGAGTAATGATGTGTGTTCAAAATCAATGGGAAGTCTGAATAGGGATTTTGTTGTTTTCTTCCTGCGTTATTTCTTCCATCAAGTTAGTCTAACAGCAATGAGCAGGCTGTCCACAGATAATAAATTACCTGTTTAACCTAGGAGGAGGTGATAATGAAATGTTCAGGAGGATCCCTCAGCTTTCTTTCTCAAATAGGAGAGGTGGATCATCTTTTCTGGGAATGGTCTAAAATTAATGTTAGTAATATTATCTAGTATGTATTCATTTGAATGAGATCCATATGGCCTCATCTCTCATTGAATAAATGGCCAATAATCATCTTTTTTTTAACTTTGCATTTTATTTTCCCATTAAAAGTTACATAGATACACTAAAAGCCCATGCAGTCATTAAATTATGATGCAGAAGAATAGTAAAGATCTGAAACTCTCAAATGTAATACAATAAACTTCACAGAAAGGAGAAAGGAATGTCCCAACACAGAGTTAAAAGTACTACCAACCAAACCAGTCAGGTAAACTAGTGAGCAGTTCAGGTAAATAACAGCACATCTGGAACAAATTCATCCCTTGGTGTAATTAATCCTATTGTCTTTAAGGAGGTGACATATGGTGATGAGCAATGGCTGTCCTCCAATTTCATGTGGCATTTAAGGCAAGCAGGTGAATTCTTCTGTGCAAGAAAGAGAGAGAGATGCTTCTATGCTGCAAGCAACCTCAGTTTCCCAAGCACTCAATTCAGGATGTGTTCCCCAATTTTTAATGCTACCCAAAGTACATGATCAGATCCAGTAGGGAAAAATAAGTCTAAATGTATTGCATGAGAAGTATAATGCACAACATCTTTTGGGGTGAGATTTTCAAGCATGCCTAAGAGATTTAGGCAGAAGTCCCACAGAATTTAAGCTCCTGTCATTTAATTGTTTCTAAGGCCTGGTCTATACTACGCGTTTATACCGAATTTAACAGTGTTAAACCGATTTTACACTGCACCTGTCCACACAATGAAGCCCTTTATATCGATATAAAGAGCTCTTAAAATCAATTTCTGTACTCCTCCACGACGAGCACTGAAATCGGTATTGCCAGGTCGGATTAGGGTTAGTGCGGCCACAATTCAAGAGTATTGGCCTCCGGGAGCTATTCCACAGTGCACCATTGTGACCGCTCTGGAAAGCCATCTGAACTCGGATGCACTGACCAGGTAGACAGGAAAAGCCACGCGAACTTTTGAATTTCATTTCCTGTTTGGCCAGCGTGGAGAGCTCACCAGCACAGGTGACCACGCAGAGCTCATCAGCACAGGTAACAATGCAGTCTCCTGAGAATCGAAAAAGAGCTCCAGCATGGACTGCACGGGAGGTACTGATCTGATCGCTGTATGGGGAGAGGATTCTGTGCTAACAGAACTCCGTTCCAAAAGATGAAATGAAAAAACATTTGAAAAAAATTTCCAAGGCCATGATGCAGAGAGGGCCACACCAGGGACTCAGTACAGTGCAGTGTGAAAGTTAAGGAGCTCAGACAAGCCTACCAGAAAACCAAAGAAGCAAACGGAAAGTCCGGGGCAGGGCCAAAACATGCGCTTCTATGCTGAGCTGCATGCAATTCTAGGGGGTCCGCCACCACTACCCCACCCCTGTCCGTGGATTCGAGTGGGGGGGGTGATATCTCAGCCATGGCTGAGGATTCTGCGGATGGGGAAGATGAGGAGGAGGAAGGAGGGACGAGCTTGCAGAGAGCACACAGCACTCCGTTCTCCCCAACAGCCAGGAGCTTTTTCTCACCCTGAGATGAATTACCCTCCAAGCCTCCAAGCCACTATCCCAACAATGAAGCCATGGAAGGACCTCTGGTGAGTGTACCTTTGTAAATATAAAACACATGGTTTAAAAGCAAGCATTTTTAATGATTAATTTGCCCTGAGGACTTGGGATGCATTCGCGGCCAGTACAGTTACTGGAAAGTCTGTTAAACATGTCTGAGGGATGGAGCGGAAATCCTCCAGGGACATCTCCATGAGCTCTCTCCTGGAGGTACTCCACAAAAGCCTTTGCAGAAGGTTTCTGGCAGGGGCGCTGCTTTATTCCGTCCTCATGGTAGGACACTTGACCACGCCATGCATGTAGCAAGTAATCTGTATCATTGCATGACAAAGCCTAGCTGCGTATGGTCCGGTGTTTGCTGGCATTCAAGCAACATCCGTTCTTTATCTCGCTGTGTTATCCTCAGGAGAGTGATATCTGTTCATGGTAACCTGGTTGAAATTCAGGAATTTAATTTAATAAGGGACAGAGATGGCCCATTCCTACTGGGCTGTTTGCCTGTGGCTTAAAAGAAATCCTTCCCTGCAGGTAGCCAAGCGGGGAGAGGGGGGGGGCGATTGGCGCTGAGCTTTTCGCGTTTGGCTAGCAGGGATCTTCCCTGCTACCAGCCACGCAGTGCGGTAGGGGGAGCCAGTGTTTAGCAGGGATCTTCCATGATACCAGCCACAGGGGGGGGAGGGGGTAAAGCGATCTTCCAGAGACCATTGGCGAGGGGGTGGTTCTGCTGCTGCACGTTAACAGGAAAGAAGCAGCACTCAATGGGCTTTGCTTGCTATTTGGGAAAGGAGGCGCTGGATAGATGAAGGCTGCAGAAGACGAAAGACAATGGCTTACCATGGCCGCATGCAAGCGAATTCTGCTACCCGGACCTGCTGCCTCTGTGATCTGTAACACCAAAAGCCGCAGGCACTCAATATTAAGATGCAAAATGCGACCTTGTAGTGAATCACATGTGCTATGTAGAGGTGAATAGTGTGTTCACCGTTGAAAGAGTATAACCATTGTTCTTAAATGTATCTTTTAAATACTTCTCTCCCTTTTTTTCCCTCCCTCATGCAGCTGCAAATTTTTCAAGCCTCCCTACTCCGTCCGAAGGCTATTTCAGATAAGGTGGCGGAAAAAAAAGACGCGAGAAGAAATGTTCTCGGAAATCATGGAGTGACCCACAATGAAGAGCTTCATCTGAATGAGTGGAAGGACGTGGTAGCAAAGTACAGAAAGATGCCAGTGACCGTGAGGACAGGAGGACCAACGTGAGGACAGGAGGGAACGCTCGAGATGAGAGTGGCAGCAGTGGAGAAGAGGTGAGCGGCAGGAAAGATCAAAAGCGGTGTGGAGGCAACTCTGGGCTGCTGCGTGATCAAACTGACATGCCTCCTGGCATATGGTGGAGCTTCAGAACAGCAGCAGGATAGAAGATCACAGAGTGCCGCTGCAGCCCCTGTATAACCACCCTCCCCCTCACCATGTTCCTTAGCTTCTCCTCACCCCAGATGAGTAAGAACTCATGGGGTAGGCTCCGTGCACCCGCCCCCTCCACCCAAGTGGACAGCCCAACCAAAAGGCTCTCATTATTATGAAAATTTTTTTTAGTGGCCTTTTCCTTCCCTCCTATTCTCCTCCCAAACCCCACCCAGGCTACCTTGTCAGTTCTCTCCCTCTTTTATAATTAAGTAATAAAGAATACATGATTTTTAAACGATGAGATGACTTTATTTCCTTAGAAAGCAAGCTGTGATCGAAGGAAGGTGGGGTGAGTGTGGCTTACAGGGAATGAGTCAATCAAGGCGTACAGGGGATTTCATCAAGGAGAAACAACACTACAGTCACACTGTACCCTGGCCCGTGTGATGAAACTGGTTTTCAAAGCTTCTCTGATGCGCACCGCTTCCTGGTGTGCTCTTCTAATCGCCCTGGTGTCTGGCTGCGCGTAATCAGCGGCCAGGTGATTTGCCTCAGCCTCCCACCCCGCCATAAAGGTCTTCCCCTTACTCTCACAGAGATTGTGGAGCACACAGCAAGCAGCAATAACAATGGGGACATTGGTTTGGCTGAGGTCTGAGCGAGTCAGTAATGTGCGCCAGCGCACCTTTAAACGGCCAAATGCACATTCTACCACCATTCTGCACTTGCTCAGCCTGTAGATTGAACAGCTCCTGACTACTGTCCAGGCTGCCTGTGTATGGCTTTGGATGAGCCATGGCATCAAGGGGTAGGCTGGGTCCCCAGGATAACTACAGGCATTTCAACATCCCCAACTGTTATTTTCTGGTCTGGAAGTAATTCCCTTGCTGCAGCCATTTAAACAGAGTAGTGTTCCTGAAGACGCGAGCATCATGAACCCTTCCGGCCATCCCACGTGGATGTTGGTGAAACGTCCCTTGTGATCCACCAGTGCTTGCAGCACCATGGAAAAGTACCCCTTGCGGTTTATGTACTGGGTGCCCTGGTGCTCCGGTGCCAAGATAGGGATATGGGTTCCATCTATCGCCCCCCCACACCACAGTTAGGGAATCCCATTGCAGCAAAGCCATCCACTATGACCTGCACATTTCCAGAGTCACAACCTTTCCTAGCAGCAGCTTAATGATTGCTTTGGCTACTTGCATCACAGCAGCCCCCACAGTAGATTTGCCCACTCCAAATTGATTCCTGACTGACCGGTAGCTGTCTGGCGTTGCAAGCTTCCAGAGGGCTATTGCCACTCGCTTCTCAACCTGTGAGGGCTGCTCTCATCTTGCTATTCTGGCATTTCAGGGCAGGGGAAAGCAAGTCACAAAGTTCCATGAAAGTGCCCTTATGCATGCGAAAGTTTTGCAGCCACTGGGAATCGTCCCACACCTGCAACACTATGCGGTCCCACCAGTCTGTGCTTGTTTCCCGGGCCCAAAATCGGCATCCCATGGCTAGAACCTGCCCCATTACCAGCAGGATCTCCAACGTGCTGGGGCCCGCAGTTTGAGAGAATTCTGTGTCCATGTCCTCATCACTCGTCGCCACTCTGCTGTAGCCGCCGCCTCCTCGCCTGGCTTTGCAGGTCCTGGTTCAGCATAGACTGCACGAGAATGCGCAAGGTCTTTAAAACGTCCATGATTGCTGTCTTGAGTGCAGCAGGGTCCATGCTTGCCGTGGTATGGCATCTGCACAGTTCACGCAGGAAAAAAGGCACGAAACGGTTGGCTGCTGCTGCTTTCACGGAGGGAGGGGGGAGGCTGTACCCAGAAGCACCAGCGGCAATGTTTTTTGCCCCATCAGGCACTGGGATCTCAACCCAGCATTCCAATAGGTGGGAGAGACTGCAGGAACTATGGGATAGCTACGAGATAGCTACCCACAGTGCAACGCTCAGGAAATCGATGCTAGCCTTGGTACATGGACGCACACCACCGAATTAATGTGCTTAGTGTGGCCGCGTGCACTCGACTTTATACAATCTGTTTTTAAAAAAATGGTTTCTGCAAAATCGGAATAATCCTATAGTGTAGACATACCCTAAAATCCTGTCCTTGGAAACTAAAAGTAGCACTTACAAGATGACTGGGTTTGAGCAAGATTTATATTGTGCATGTGTTACTTGCAGGTTGTGAACATGTAGGAATAAGATTACCTGATTTTGCTATTTAATATCTTTGCTCAAAACTACGTCCTGGAGTAACTAAACATTTTAAACAATATGCCTATTTTTTCCACAAGAAAGCAATAGATCATTTCTTGGGTTGACTCCTGATCCTGCCTGCTCAAAAGTAACAACAAATGAAATTAAAGAAGAAGATTTCAAGAACCCCACAGAGATAGCCCAATACCTTTAAACATTTCAATGATTAACACAAAAGTAATTATACAGCTGCATAATCCCCACAGCTGTTTATTTGATTAGCAATAATGTGGCAGCTTTGTAATTGGAATACTTAGATAGAAATTAGTCCATATCTGTACTATTAATATTCTAAAGAAGATATAATATATAGGAAGGTAGAATTTTGTTTTATTTCCTTATTTGCTTCTTGAAGAAAGCTGGGTCCATTTTAATTTACGTTAGAAATATGAGTAATAATTCTGCCTTATTAAATTTACAATATTGAACCAGACCTTCAGCTATGTAAATTAGTGTAATCCACTGAAGTCATGCCAGTTTACAGCACCTAAAGATTTGCTCTCATGATTATAAATTAATTTTGTCATTACAATGCATTAATGCACAAACATTAATAAATAATAATAATTTATAGAACCTATTTAGGATTTTAAATGAATAAAGCACATTAGCGACATTAACTGATTTAACTGAAACTTTCATCATATGCCTGAAAATAGTTCTTTTCTAATTAACTGATCTTAATATTTCTTGCTGGATTTTCAAAGGAGCCCAAGAGAATTATGTACACAAATCCTATGCAGATTCAATGGGATTTGGAAATCTGAATTCCTTAGGCTCCTATCAAAATCCCAATCTCTGTAATTTGTGGAGGCCAAAATCAGGCAACATACAAAAAGATCAATGAATGGAATGGATACATTCTGAAAAAAAAGCCGCATAATAAATGCATCTTATATGTGTGAATGGATCCCAAATGTTTAGTTTGTCCCCTGTTGAAACATCCATCCAATTCACTGACATTGCTTCTCATCTCTTGTATATTAGGCTTGCTCTTCTAAGCACTTCTTCCTACGGAACACGCATGTACAAGAACCATACGGAGTCTCCACTGGGATCAGAACCTGAACATAAATGATATACACATAAATAACTCTTCTCCATTAGCTTCAGAGGTATCGGAGAACTGAAATCAATATTCATTAGAATCTGAAGGCACTCAACCCATCATAAGATCAAGCCCACATTATTGAAGTCAATGGGAGATTTGCTATGGACTTAAATGGGAGCAGGAGCAGACCTATACTGGCTATTTAAAGGATGCCAGGATAAGAGTAGTGAGGAAAGGGGACTCAGACTGAAGAAAACAGAGAACAAGGGAAGACTAATCCCTTCCTCTATCAAAAGTGGCAATCATAAAATCAAATAGCCTGATTATCTTCTCACTTATACCCAGTTTGCATCAGTGTAACTTCATCAGGTCGGCTCCTCAGCTGGACCTAGGCAGCTCAAGAGCCACTGAGGGAAAGGTGTTTACGTGTCTTACACCACCTTCCATCCTTGCCCCCCACAAAATTCGTGAGTTGTGCCCAGTTCTAACTTGTTCCCAGCTGCAACAAAATATCATAGGGGCGTTCTGGCAGCAGGAGAGTTCTGGAAAAAATTCATAGATACCAAAACAAGAAGGGACCATTGTGATAATCTAGTCTGACCTCCCGCACAACACAGGCCGTAGCACTTCCCCAAAATAATTCCTAGAGCAGATCTTTTCAAAAACATCCACTCTTGATTCAACAATTGTCAGCAATGGAGAATCCACCATGACCCATGGTAAATTGTTCCTATGGTTAATTACCCTCACTGTTATAAATGTACACCTTATTTCCACTCTGAATTTGTCTAGTTCAACTTCTAGCCACTGGGTTGTGTTATACCTTTCTCTGCTAGACTGAAGAGCCCACTATTAAATATTTATTTCCTATGTAAATACTTGTAGACTGTAATCAAGTCACCACTTAACTTTGTCTTTGTTAAGCTAAATAGATTGAGCCCTTTGAGTTCATGGGTATGTCTACACTACAGCTTATGTCGGCATAATTTATGTCGCTCAGGAGTGTGAATAAACCATGCCGACATAAGCACTCATCCCCCTGACATCCTTTCTGATGTTCATGGAGGTTTTATTATGCTGATGGGAGAGCTCTCTCCCTTTGACATAGAGCATCTTCACCAGACATGCTGCAGCGGCACAGTTGCACCACTGCAATGCTGTATGTGTAGACATGGCCTCTTTCTTTAAGGCATGTTTTCTATTCTTTAATAATTCTCATGGTTCTTTTAGGAACCCTCCCCAATTTATCATCATCTTTCTTTAATTGTGGGCACTGGAACTGGACACAGCATTCCGGCAGTGGTCACACCACTGCCAAACACAGAGGTAATGTAAGAACATAAGAACGGCTATACTGGCTCAGACCAAAGGTCCATCTAGCCCAATATCCTGTCTTCCAATGGTGGCCAATGCCAGGTGCTTCAGAGGGAATGAAAAGAACAGGTAATCATCAAGTGATCCATCCCCTGTTGCCTATTCCCAGCTTCTGGCAAACAGAGGTTAGGGACACCACCTTTGCCCATCCTGGCTAATAGACATTGATTGACCTATCCTCCATGAATTTATCTAATTCTTTTTTGAACCCTGTGTTAGTCTTGGCCTTCACAATATCCTCTGGCAAAGAGTTCCACAGGTTGACTATGCATTGTGAAGAAATGCTTCCTTTTGTTTGTTTTAAACCGGCTGCCTATTAAATATAACCTCTCTATTACTCAAGATTCCCCTGTTTAGGCATCTCAGGATTGCATTAGCTCTTTTGGCCACAGTGTAGCACTGAGAGCTCATGTTCAGCTGATTATCCACCACAACCACCAAATCTTTTTCAGAGACATTGTTTCCCAGGAATCCCCCATCCTGTAAATATGTCCTACATTATTTGTTCCTAGATCTATACATTTATGTTTAGTCATATTAAAATGCATATTGTTTGCTTGCGCCCAGTTTACCAAGTGATCCAGATTGCTCTGAATTAGTGTTCTGTCCTCTTCATTATTTGCAATTCCCCCAATTTTTGAATCATCTGGAAACTATCACTGGTGATTTTATGTTTTCTTCCAAGTCATTGATAAAAATGTTAAATAGTGCAAGGCCAAGAACCGATCCCTGTGGGACTCCACCAGAAACAGAGCAACTCAGTCAAGATGCCTTGTTTATAACTGCATTTTGAGACCTATCAGTTAGAACTGCAGTGCTCTGGCCACACCCCCATTCCTTCACCAGTCAATACACTGGCCCTGCATCACCAGAGGGAATGCATAGGAAGCCAGTTAAACAAGTTTTTATGGCCCCTTTGCAAGACCAGAGCAGTACAAATGAGCCACACTGGGGTCAGGAATTGGCTTGCTGACCTCAATGGCTTTACTTTCAATTTACAGCACTATAACGCCTGGTCTACACTACGTGTTTAAACCGATTTTATCAGTGTTAAACTGATTGAACGCTGCACCTGTTCACACAACGAGGCCATTTATATCGATATAAAGGGCTCTTTAAACTGGTTTCTGTACTCCTCCCCGACGAGAGGAGTAGAGCTGAAATCGGTATTACCATATCGGATTAGGGTTAGTGTGGCCGCAAGTCTACTGGATGTTGCTAATAGAGGCGGTACTGCAGCGCTACACATATTCATTCATTTGCCTTTGCAAGATAGCAGAGATGGTTAGCAAGGTTGTTTCTGTACTAATCTGCCTGCCATTGTAAAATTGACAATGAGATGAATGGTTTATCATTATTCTGTACCATCTGCTGCTGTCATGGGTGCTTCTGGCTGAGTCAGCCAGGTGCGCAAAGACAAAAAGGAATGACTCCTGAATCAATTTTCCTCCTTTATGGTATCTAAAAATAGAATTCAGTCCTGCCTAGAATATGGGGTAAGTTGTACCACAGAACCAAGTGTACTAAGAGCACAGCTACTTTCCGTGTCAGATCCCTCATGAACCTGATGAGCTACATGCTATTCTAGGGGTGACCCTGCAACAACCTTCACCATTGCTTCCCCTGCTCCCCCAACCCTCCTGCGGGACTACTGTTGCATGTCCCCCCATTTGTGTGATGAAGCAATAAAGAATGCAGCATAAGAAACACTGACTTGTTACTGAGATAAAATGAAGGGGGAGGCAGCCTCCACTGCTATGATAGTCCGCGGCACGTTCAATACTTACACGTGCCCCACCCGCTCCGCCTCGTAAAGAGAAAGGGGGAAAAATCGTTTTCTTGACTTTTTTTCAAATGTCACCCCTATGTCTTACTGCATGCTGCTGGTCGGATTGCGATGCTCGGGCAGTGAAGAATGGCGAGTACTCTCTCCCTCCCCAGTGGCCAGATGGTACACATGAATGCTTTCTCTGTCATTCAAACACATCAGTGCCTGTGAGTGCCTCCTGCCTCAGGGAGTGTGAGGGTTCCGGGGGCGCCTGGTGAAAAAGATCTCGATAGACTTAGGTCAGAAGGGACAAATAATGAATCATCTAGTCTGCCCTACTGCAACAAGCGGGTCTCCAGAATCGCCTACTGCATCCGACTTCTATAGACAAACCCCGAACCTATGTCTGAGTTATGAAGTCTTCAAATTGTGGTTTGAAGAAGCCTCAAGCCAGAGATCCACTAGCATTGTGACTCATATCCTCCACGCTGCTAGGATCGATTCCCGTTCCATTCCAGCTTGATGGTACATGAATTGGCTGGTAATCTCTCCTTCATCTATAGCTACTGGGGTTTTAGCTCCATCAGCCCTCTCCCTTCATTGTTATATCAAGAAATGATTCGTATGCCTGGACTATCATTAGAGCATGTTAGCTGGATCTCCTCTCCCTTCATTTCCTTCTTTAAATGTCTCTGCTCTCTGGCCTATCAATGAGGCAGTGGAGGCTGCTCCCCTCATTTTATCTCACTAACAGTCAGTGTTTTTTTTCCTGGGATTCTGTTATGCTTCTCACTACAAATGGGGGAATCCGTGCTATACAGTTAGCCCAGAGGTTTGGGGAGGCAGGGAAGCATGGGTGAGGTTGTGCAGGTTTCTACTCCTAAATAGCTCTATCATTTCTGCGGGTTGAACTACGAGTAGCTGTTCTCTCTAGAATCTGGTTCTGTGGTACACCTTACATCCTAATATTCTAAGCAGGACTGGATTTCTATTTTTATGATACCATAAGGAGGAATGATTTCAGGAGTCATTCCATTTTTGTCTTTGCGCCCCTGCTGACTCAGCGCAGAGCACTCCAGAACGCACAGATGGTACAGAATGATCTGGATAACCATCATCATCATGTCCAATTTACAATGGCATGGCAAGATATACACGAACAACTGCTAACCTCTCTGCTATCTTGCATAAGGCCTAAATGAATGCTTATCTGTGTAGCGCTGCAGTCCCGCTCTATTAGCAACTCAGTAGCATATCGGTTGACAGTAAAATTAAAAATACGGTGACAGTAAAAAAAAGCTGAACGGGCTCCATGGTTGCTATGCTATGGTGTCTGCCAGGGCAAACCAGGGAAAAAGGGCGCGAAATGATTGTCTGTCGTTGCTTTCATGGAGGAAGGAATGAGTGACAACATTTACCCATGACACTGTTTTTGCACCATCATGCATTGGAGTCTCAACCCAGAATTCCAATGAATGGGGGAGACTGCGGGAACTATGGCATAGCTATGGGATAGCTACCCACAGTGCAACGCTCCAGAAATCGACAATAGCCTCGGATCATGGACGCACACCACCGAATTAATGTGCTTAGTGTGGCCGCGTGCACTCGACTTTATACAATCTGTTTTACAAAACCGGTTTCTGTAGAATCGGAATAATCCCGTAGTATAGACATACCCTAAGTCAGAAGAGATTGAACCTTATGGGACAGGGCCAGAGAGACTTCCTTTTCCCCACCCTTAGCCTCATATTGTGATGATTGAGCTCTTAATTCTATTGTACAGATCTTATCTGGGTACTGTGCCTGTTGCAATGGACTCAGTTTTTTAGATGACTCTGTACGTTTAATATTTGAAATATCTCCTCACCTCCTTTTCATTGGCCAATCCCAGTTTCTTCAAGTCTGTGACAAAATAGTGAATGTTGTTCAAGATGATTTCAGTCTCCTCTATCTGAAACCATAAAAATGGTGTCCACAATTTGTCACGCTAATTTCAAACATGACAATCTAACAAATTTTTCATTTGTTGTAAAGAAAAACAATTGACTGATCACAAAAGGAAGGGGAGTGCAGAGGATAAAATAGACCCATTTTAGAAACACTTAAACATTATTCTGTAGCATTTTTTTCCTTTTCTTTCTGAGCCTACTCCTGTTAAGTGCTGAGTGCCCTTCTCTCCCATTATCTTAACAGGAAGTGCTCTGCACCTCAGCAAGTTGATATTTTGTGTTCATTCCCAGTTTTCAAAAATGGCTAGCTGTATTTTCAGGCAGTTTCATGTTTTACTTAGTTTATCTTGACCAATTAATGTATAACTCACATGGGTTCAGCCTGAGCTTCTCAGTGGACCACACTACTGTATTTATTTTATGAGCTAAATATTAAATGGTGAAAAAGATACCTGAGGAACTCTCGCCAGGATGAGCATCTGAATATCATTGACAGTCTTCTGGTAAGAGGGTGAATATTCTCCACAATCAGGTGGCCCAGAAAATGCCTCAAGGACACTCTCGTGAACAATATCCCTTAAAAATATTGTATAAAAATAAAGATCTAAATTTACCGATGAAGCATTTTATTAATTGCCGCTATGCTTGTCTTTTTTTCTCTCTAATATTTTGTTTGGTTATTATTGTAGTTTTCTGCATCTTCCTAATACCAGATATAACACAAGGTTTATACTAAACCCACTTCCCTGCCACTTCCCCCAATTTCCCCTCAGTCTCCCTACCCCCAATCTTACAATTCTGCAAATAAGCATTTTATTTAAGGTATTTTAACAAATTTGATGCAACTTCATATTTTGCGGATGTGTTCTGTATTCAAATACAAACTACCCAGATCATCAGCTGATGTAAATTGACACAACTCCACATTGGAACTATGCCAGTTTACACCAACTGACAATCTACCACTCAGAGCCTTATTTTCAGAAACACCTGAACACTCACAACTTCAGCTGAAATCAATGAGAGCTGTGAAAATCATGCCCAGAGAATTTAAATAAGGCAGTTATAATTGTAACAAAAAGCATATTGCAGTTGCTTTTTGGGCACGGTCTGTGTAGAACTGGAACAGCAACCAGCACCAGCAGTTGCAACCACATCTTCAACCCCAATGCCAGAGGGGGCCAGCAAGCCTAAACTGGAAGAAGCAACAGACAACCATACTGAAGAGGCTCAGCCAGAGCCTGAAATACCCCCAGGTGCACCAAGCGGAGAGCGGTTCACCACGCAATGAGAAACACCATCACCTACATCACTTCCAGAGGACCAAGCCCAAGTCCACAGTCTGGAGGAAGAAACTGGTATCCCGGCCTCAAGGGAACAGTTCCAGACTGAGCAGAAGCAGATGACAGCTTCAGAAAGCTGTGGGTGGCAGCACGGAGCAACCAACCGCCTCTCAGCTCTTCTAACCGATCCGGTTTGTTATAGACGCAAGGACTTTAATACAAGGAAATTCTTTCTGGTGGACCCAGGAAGAATGGCAGCCGCACAAACGGTTGGTGGGTCCAACTAAGTACGGGGGAAGCTCTTAAGCTTAGCCCATGACCATCCCAGTGGCCATGCTGGGGTGAAGAACCAAAGAAAGATTGGGGAAGTCCTTCCAGTGGGAGGGATGGGCAAGGAAGTTGCCCAGTATGTCAGGTCTTGTGGAGTGTGCCAAAGAATGGGAAATCCCCAAGATCTGGTCAAGGCCCCTCTCAGCCACTCCCATAATTGAGGTCCCATTTCACGAGTAGCTGTGGATTATTCTGGGTCCTTTCCAAGAAAGACGCCCAGGGGAAAGCATATGTACTGACTTTCGTGGACTTTGCACCCGATGGCCGAAGCAGTAGCTCTAAGGCAACACATGAGCTAAAGCTGTGTGCCAGGCCCTAACAGACAATTTTCGCCAGGGTAGGTTGGCCCTCCGATATCCTTACAGATTCAGGATCTAATTTCCTGCAGGCACCATGAAAGACCTGTGGAAACTCATGGGTGAATCACTTAGTTGCCACCCATACCACATCAAACAAATGGCCTGGTCGAAAGGTTTAATGGAACTTTGGGCCATGATCTGAAATTCGTGAATGAATCTCCAATGACTGGGACCTAGTGTTGCAGCAGTGGTCTTTGCTTACAGGGCTGTACCACATCCCATTTAGGGTTTTCACCATTTGAACTGGTGTATGGCCACGAGGTTAAGGCCCATTACGGTTGGTGAATGCAACAATGGGAGGGGTTTACACCTCTCCAGGAACTAACTTCTGGACTTGTTAATGCAACCTACAAAACACCGCTCGACACTCTTTAGCCTTGCTAAAGAAAACCTAAAGGATACTCAGGAAGGCAAAAAGCCTGGTATATGATAAACATACAGAGACCGTCTTCAAGATAGGAGACACAGGTTATGGTCTTGAAGGCGCAACAGCGCATAAGATGGAAGCATCATGGGAAGGGGCATTCACGGTCCAAGAGCGCCTGGGAGCCTGTTAAACTACCTCATAGCATTTCCCAATTCCTCACTAAACCCAAAGTGTACCATGTTAATTCTCTCAAGCCTTTTATTCCAGAGACTTACAGGTTGTCAGTTTACAGTCCAGGGAGGAGATGAGCTGAGTGGCCTGATGGCATCTAACTACGACGGGAAAAAAGACGGTGGCGTGGAAGAGGTGAACCTCTCAACCACCCTGGAACATCTGCAAGTGGCAACAATATAATCAGGAACTTGCTAGCTTTCGCCCCATTGTTCTCAGCCACTCCAGGACAGACTGAACAGGCCATACCACTCCATGACCAGGTATGCCTCACCCAGTTAGAACACCACCTACGGGTGTCTCCTCATGCCCAAGCTGCTATAGAACGGGAAGATCCAGACGTGCTACAGATGGGTATAATCCGCTCATCTACCAGTGCATGGGCATCTCCAGTCGGTTCTGGTACCAAACCAGATGGGGAAATACGCTTTGCGGGACTCCGTAAGCTAAATGCGGTAACTCGTCCAGCAACTATCCAGTCCAACGCACTGATGAGTTATTGGAGAAGTTGGGAGGTGCCCAGTTCATTCTTACAATAGACTTAACCAAGGGGTACTGGCAAGTACCGCTAGATAACCTGCCAAGAAAAGGTAGCATTCGTCACAGCATGCGGGGGTATATGAATTTAATGTACTTCCTTTCGGGCTGCGAAATGCACCCGCACCTTCCAGAGGGCTGGTAGATGGTCTACTAGGCAGGACTGGGAGAATATGCAGTTGCCTACCTCGATGTGGCCATTTTTTCACGACTCCTGCCGCAAACACCTAGTACACCTGGAAAGGTCTTGAGAGCATCAGGCAGGCAGGACTAACTGTTAAGGCCAAAAAGTGTCAAAATAGGCCAAACAGAGTGATTACCTGGGACACCAGGTGGGTCGAGGAACCATAACACCCTACAGCCAAAGGTGGAGCTATCAAAAATGGCCTGTCCTAAGTCAAAAACGGTCCAATCCTATTAGGCTTGGCCGGGTACTACAGGCGATTGTACACACTACGGCCAAATCGCTGCCCACTGACCGGCCTGACCAAAAAAACCCAGCCAATACAGTTAAATGGACTGATGAGTTGTCAGGAGCCTTACCCAACTTAAGGCGCGCTCACGTCTGACCTGTGCTAAGGGCCCAGACTTTGACAAAACCATCCTAGTACACCGACGCGCACTGGCGTGATAGGAGCAGTTCTCATGCCAGGAAGGACTGGATATCACAACTTCCCTCCTGTCGTGTTTCTCAGCAGAAAACTATCTGAGAGGGAAAGCCACTGGTCAGTTCAGTGAAAAGGAATGCTATGCGATTGTGTACGCCCTGGAAAAGCACGCCCATTATGTTTGGGGATGGCGGTTCAGCTACAACTGACCATGCTGCGCTAAGTGGCTTCATACAGCCAAAGGGAACAACAAGAAACTTCTTCGTTGGAGTTTAGCTTCCAAGATTTTTGATTTTGAAATTCAACACATTTCAGGAGCTTCTAACAAAGTAGCTGATGCACTCTCCCGTGAGAGTTTCCCGGAATGCACTGGTTAAACTTGTCCTTAAGATGTAGAAGTCATGTAGTTTACATACTTAGTAGTATATGTAAAGGTGCATGTGTTTTTTATTAATCTGTTTATTAAGTTCTAGGTAGAAATCACTGCCAGTGCCGTTTTCACTGTCTGTGATTTGGGGGGCGTGTCATAAACAGATAGCTAAGGTTAATGTTTCTTTACCTGTAAAGGGTTAACAAAGGGAACCAAACACCTGACCAGAGGACCAATCAGGAAACTGGATTTTTCAAAGTCAGGGAGGGAATTTTTGGACTCTGTGTCTTTTGTTTGTCTCTCAGCTTGAGAAGCTTTTTCTTCTTCTAATCTTATGTGTCCAACTTGTAAGTACAGGTAGAAAACAATATAGCTTTTATGTTGTTTTGGGTGTATTTACATGTGTTTAACTTGCTGGAATGTTTAAATTGGATATCTTTGTGAATCAGACTGTTTATTCATATTTTTCTTATAAGCAATAGCCCTGTATTGTCATCTTGATACAGAGAATAATTTGATGTCTTTTTCTTTCTTTTTTATATAAAGCTTTCTTTTAAAACCTGTTTTGAGTTTTCTCTGGTTAAGGAGAAAGGAAAGGCAGGGGGGAGGGGAAACAACTATGCTCTGTGTTTGACTCTCCTAGTGTCCCAGGGCGGGAAAAAGCTACGGGGGAAGAGAGAGAGAATCTTTTCTGTTTCCTTGTATTTGGGTTTGTCTCTTTGTGGAAGAAAGGAGACATGCTTCTTGGTATTGTGTTGTAAAGAGATTGCATCAATACTCTCAGGTTAGCCCAGAGAGGAAAGTCTGGGTGGGAGAGAGAGAGGGAGAAGGGAAGCGGGTCATTTCCCTTTGTTGTAGGCTCAGGGCTTCTGAGTCTTGGGGTCCCCCAAAGAAGGTTTGGGGAGACCAGAGGGGGCCAAAACCCTGGAATTTTTGGATGGTGGCAGCGAGATCAAAGCTAAGCTAGTAAGTAAGCTTAGAAGGGTTCATGCTAAGCACCCAGATTTTGGACGCTAAGGTCCAGATTTGGGAAAGATGCTTATGATAGTGCCTACTGCATGTGGAACGTTTTTGGTTTGTTTCTTTAGAGGGAGTCTAGGATAATACATTTGCCAGCAGACATAATTCAATTCAGTACCTACCATACACAGTCAAAGTCAATATCTTGGCACTCGCTATAGCACCACTTGCAGAATAGTTCTGCACTTAATATCCTATCGGTAGTCTCAGGCAGTGTGGTGTATTTGTCCCTGTGGAAGCCTTCAAAGCCAGACTGTGCTGTTTTCTTAAGTTTCAGATCTTTAATTCCAGAAGAAATAAGTGGACAACCTGTGATCCAAAAATATCAGAAAGTAAAGGTAAGCTCGTGTTCATTCAGGAAGATGGGAACTCTTTGGCAGGGGAGAGGTCAGTTCCATAGCCATACAGCATTCACCCCAAGCTGCAATTGTACGTATTTGTTTGATACTTAGGTATTGTTAAAAAATATTTTCTATACACACTTAGGTAGCTGAGATCCAATTTTTAAACATTAGAAGTTAGCATTTGATCCGAAAAGGTGCTAAGCCCTAACTCTAAGAAGAGGCACTCTCCTGATCCAAGCCCCATTAAAGTCAGTAAGAAGATCATATCTATCTCAAAACCACTCAGATTTCTTGACTTTTTCATTTGAGAAGATTTTTTGAATGAGAGGAAACTTAAGGAGTTTGGCTTGTTTAGCCTAACAAAACAAAGGATGAAGGGAGATATGATTGCTCTTTATAAATACATCAGAGGGATAAACACCAGGGAGGGAGATGAGTTATTTAAGTTAAGGGCCAATGTTGGTGCAATGTGTATAAATTGGACAAGAACAAGTTTAGGTTTGAAATTTGATGAAGGTTTCTAACCTTCAGTGCTTTCCAAGTGGTGTAGTGAGGGCAAAAAACCTAACTTATTTTAAGACTGCACTACACAAGTATAGGGAGTGGAAGATATGATAGCATTGCTTGCAACGGCATATGGCCCATCTGCAACTGCTATTAGCAAATATCTCCAATGACCAGATATGGGACACTAAAGGGGAGGGCTCTGAGTTACTACAGAGAATTCTTTCCCAGGCCTCCGCATGCTCAGGATCTAACTGATGATTTCAGGACTTCAGTAACTCAGCCAGAGTTTATGGGCCTGCTACAGGAGTGGGTGAGGTTCTATGGGGCTGCAATCCTCAGGAGATCAGATTAGATTATCATGATCATCCCTTCTGGCCTTAAAGTCTCTGAGTCTGTGACCACCCTGGGATGTTTCAGATGTCTAATCCTTTTGATTATGTTTTGTTTCACTGTAGGACTAAGATTTTTCTGCACAAGGGAAGCTAGTTCTGTCATAAACAGATAGTTAAGGGTTAATGCCTCTTTTACCTGTAAAGGGTTAAGAAGTTCACCTAACCTAGCTGACACCTGACCAGAGGGACCAATGGGGAAACAAGATGTTTCAAACGGAAGGAGGGAAGTTTTCCTTTGTTTAGAGTTTCAGTTTCAGCCAGAGTGAAAAAGATCAAGGAACCAGCCTCTTATCAGAGTAGTAAGTTTTAGAAAGGGATAAATAGGTTTATGTTTATTTTCTTGTAACTTGTCTTGGTACATTAAGGAATTATCAAATTGGGTATCTGGGTATTTTTTGTGTAACTAATTTGTGCCAGGGAACCCCTCTGTGTTTTGAATCTGTTGTTTGTGAGAGTAGCTGGTATGCTAATCTCTCCCAGAGGGTTTTCTTTTACCTTTCTTTTCTTTAATTAAAAGCCTTTTCCTTAATTTCTGATTGATTTTTCCTTGTTTTTAGATCCAAGGGGATTGGATCTGAACTCACCAGGAATTGGTGGGGGAAAGGAGGAGGGATGGTTAAATTCTCCTTGTGTTAAGATCCAAGGGGTTGGATCAGCGTTCACCAGGAATTTGGTGAAAAAGTCTCTCAAGGCTCCCCTGGGAGGGGAAGGTTTTGGAAGGAAAGGGGGTGGTCCAGCCGGAGGATCTGGATGGTGGCAGCGACACCAGATCTAAGCTGGTAATTAAGCTTAGAAGTGTCCATGCAGGTCCCCACATCTGTACCCTAAAGTTCAGAGTGGGGAAGGAACCTTGACAAGTTCTTTGTTTGATCTCAGGTAACAATTAAACCTCTTTCAGGTTTGAATGGTTGATCTGTCATAAGGCTTTCTGTTTAGCCCTGGTCTACACTGGGGGTGGGGTAATTTAAGTTACGCAACATCAGCTACATGAATAATGTAGATGAAGTCAACGTACTTAGATTGACTTACCGTGGTGTCTTCACCATGGTGTGTCAACTGCTGCCACTCCCACATCGACTCTGCCTGCACCTCTCGTGGTGCTGGAGTACAGATGCTCCCTAACTTATGCAAGCATTTCATTCTGGAAAGCTTTGTGTAAGTTGAATTATGCGTAAGTCGAGGATGTATACCCAAAAATTACATGCAGAAAAAAAAAGCTTAGGGAATTTACAAAACTTTTTCTGTAAGTGCGGATTTGCGTAAGTTGGGTTTAGGTAACCAAGGGAGCATCTGTACAGGAGTCAACGGGAGCACACTCGGGGGCTGATTTATTGCATCTAGACTAGACACAAGAAATCAATTCCCGCTGGATCGGTCACTGCCTGCCAATCCAGAGGGTAATATAGACATACACTATGATACTTAAGAAATTGAGAGGTATTTCATTTTTTTAAGCCCTGGAGAAGCACATGCCCCACATACATAGCAATATGACATATGTAAAGCATGCGACACCAACCTTGAAACTACACCAAGATGTCTCCAAAACTGAGACGCGACAGGGAGTCTGTTCTTCTAAACCAGATAAGGATAAATTTCTTTCTGCTAGTAGGGACTGCGTGGCTCAGGGCAATGGCAATGGGGTATAGTCTTTGAAGGGTGCTTACACTCTGAAAAATGATTGTGTAAAAATGGCATTGTGAGTAGGGAATGGTGGGAAGTTTTCCATCAAAATTGTTTTTGACAGATAATTGAGTTTTCAACCAAACAAAATTTTTCATGAAAACTGTTTGGGCTCCACATTTATATAGGTAATAATTGGAGATATACCAATCTCCTAGAACTGGAAGGGACCTCAAAAGGTCATTGAGTCCAGCCCCCTGCCTTCACTAGCAGGACCAATTTTTGCCCTAAGTGGTCCCCTCAAGGATTGAACTCACAACGCTGGGTTTAGCAGGCTAATGCTCCAACCACTGAGCTGTCCCTCCCCCCTCATAACTGCCATTCAAAATACTGAGATTTTGTTGCACCATTTTTGCAGAAAAACAAAAATATGTTTCTGTGTCAGAGTTTTTTGGGGGGGGCTGTTATTGTTTGGGGGGTTGTTTGTTTTCTAAAATTTTACATTTTTGTATAAAAATAATATCTCACCTATTCTAATCCTGCAGTCTATTTTTATTCTATCTCAGTGATTTTCACATTATCTATCATCTTAAACTCATTACAATAATGTCTGAGTTCCTAGGTGATGTTTTTCAATACCCTATTTTATGCTATTACTATTACTCTCTCCAGTGGGCTTGCTGCCAACTAGATGGGACAGAACACCACTCTCGAGGATTACATACTTCCCCTAGCTGAGGAAGTGTGTCCAGAGCTTCAGAGACTTCCCAGCTGAAATCCTGAATGAGCCCCCACTTCTAATACCGACAGACCCCAGTTGTCAGCAGGTGGGATCAAACCTGGGGCCTCTGGAGCTTAGTGCATGAGCTTCTACTGCATGAGCTAAAAGCCATATGCCTGTTAGCTAAGGCCATAAAGCAAAATCATTAATTCTCTCTCCCTCTCTTTCTCTCAGTAGTTTCGGTGCCACTACATCGGACAGAACACCACACCCAGGAGATATGTGGGTTACACAATCACTGCCTAGGTGGCTGTGGCTGCAAGAAAAGCCTGTGGTAGCTGCATGGCCAATTTCTTTCCAGGTCTAACAAAACTGTGAAACAGGAAGGAGATTGGATGTTTCATAGGATTGGTAATGGGTGACAGAGCCTTTTATCTCTTGGTTACAAGTTTGAATCCTGCCTCAGCCATCAGCAATTAAAGGTTGCTACTATTTAGTGGTGGTTGTTCCATAGTTAATGAGTCTATTGTTAATATTTGTATCAAAGTAGTGCCTGGAAACTGTAGTCCCATTGTGCTTTACACCATAGTGATTTCAGTCCAATTCCCAGCATTACATCCCCATGTCACCTAAAATACCAACACATTAGGCTCTAACTGGCACTCTTGTTGGCAGTCACAGCAATAAACTGGAATTTATACATTCAGATTAGTAGTCAGACACATAATATCCTAATTGAATATGCAAATGCAGCCTTAAATCCTGCATTTCTTGAGCATTCCAAAACTCTGACTGAAGTCAATGGACATTTTGGTTATGCAAGAAATGGAGCATTTGTATGCACATATTTGAATGTTTACATATGAAAAATTGCTTGCACAGAGGTACAGTTGTAATTTTAGAGGTTAGGCTGAGTTCCTTCTGACAATTGGGCCTGATTTGTAATGCTGAAATTGCATCTTTTTAAAAATAAAGCCAGGGCATATCCATGGGGCTTTGCAGTGTTAATGCAAACTAGGCAGTTGGACCTAAATTTTCTGTCTTTAGATTAATATTGACTGTTAGAGTAATACTAATAGTCAAATTGTAGGCTATACTACAGTGTATTAGTTGAAGCAGCTTTTTTTCAGAAGACAGTTAAGTCCTGTCAGTTTATGAAGCATTAGTGCTTTGTGAACAATTGTAATTATTACGTGTTTAGGAGAACTCTAGAAATAGAAGTCTGGATCCCACATTACTTGCTCACCCATGATTCTGTGAACAAAGACACAGAATCAGATCCATAGTAAAAACTTTTTATATGATACTTTCTTTGTTTTAGCGCTACAAGGAACCTTTGACTGTGTCCTAAGCCCTTTAACTCCTGCTACTATCCCTAAACCTGTCTGTTTTGAATCAATAGAGACATTAAGGAAGAAGTAATAATGCTGCTGGAAAATTATAAATTATTTTCTCACCATCCTGACGCTGTTCAACTTCACAAAAGCGAATTCCTTCAGGAACAAAGATAAAGGAATGGACATGGGGAACTCCATTCTACAGATTAAAAACACAGATGTAAGTAAAACTGCACTGCACTGTAGTATAACTTTTAAAAAATGAACTGAGAGAAACAATTATCCAGAATATATGTGCTGCATGATAATTGTTTCTTATCCAGAATATATGTGCTGCATTATACTAGCATTATTATATACCTGTTCTAGACGCCGCCATGGTGCCTCTTGAATATAGGCCTTGACGTACATCACATGGCAATATGATGAAATGAAGTAATTGCAGATATCCAGGGCAAATTGTTCTATAGTTTCAATCTAAGAAAACAAATAACATCTTAGAGGGCACCAGTTACATAATGTATATTGACATACAGGTCCAGATAACTGTAAATGTTGTGGATAAAAATGGATTTTGTGGCCGATATGGATGCCATTCAGTTCTGGGTGTATAAAGATAACATCAAACACCTGAGCACAATGCAATAGGAGCTAAAAAGTCATATTTTGTCAGAGATCCCTTATGCCTTACATAAAGTAGGACGCACACCAAGAAAAGGACAGAGCAAGCTAGAATCACTGAATTGAAAAAAGTCACTACTAGAACCCGACTCTTAAAAGATATAATGTCAAAACACTCTGGGTGGGTACTCTGATTCAGTAATAAGAACTGAACAAGGATAAAAGCTAAAGATGAGGTTTCATTAATTAGACTGAGAACTTGGTACGTAGTGTGACATAATTAGGCTATATAGAATTAGGACATTAAAAAACTAGCTGATGAAACTAAACTGAGGGTAGTGATACTTACCTTCTTTGTAAAGCACTTTGTGATCTACTATCACTATATAAAGGCTAGGTATTATTATTATTTTATTTTATTAAAGAGTGCACCAGCTGTCCTATTACAAAGGTACCCAAAGACAGGTGTGAAAACAGTGCTGGCTTTATCAGACAAAAGTCTGTCCAAAAACTAACGAGGGGTCCAAATTCCAATATTCATATCCAGAATTGGATTCATACGTTTCCAAATTTCAGGGGTATCAGACCCTGGGGATCTGGCTTGATCAAATGCAAAAAATATTCATGATAAGAGAGGTCAGCCAAGCCTAAAAATGTCTTCAATATATAAAATATAGATTATTCACATTTGTGCACCAAATACCAGATGAGAACATCTATGTTCTGTATAAAGAATTAGTACTGGAAAAAGAAAAAAACCAGTTCAAAATCTTGACAGGAACCTCAGTGCCAAACTGGAAAGCAGACAGAGGAAGAAAAACAGATGAAAGAGTAGGCATTTTTATCTCACCCAAACTCTCTTTGCCTTTTGCCAGAGGCTTATGGAACTAGATGAGCTTTGGAAGGGGACAGGACAGGACAATGAAAGAAAAGGGAGGATGGTTTGATGTATGATGACAACAGAAAAGTAAGTACAATGACTATTTCCAAATAAATTCCAGGACAACATCACAAATACCAATCTGTACAATACTAAGTAGAAGAGTTTAAAAGAATACCCCGTTGCATTTTGCCAAAGCAATGACGGCATTTTTCATGGTGTCAGTAGGGATAACAGCAGAATTGTCTCCCTGCGTGTACTCATTGACAGAATCCAGTCTAAGATGTACACAAGCCTCCACTTCTTTAATGCAGTGTTTCTTGCCATCTCTTCTAATGCGAAGAAGCTTAATCATGTTCTTTCCATATTCAGCATTTAAGATTTCCAGATCTTCATTCTGCAATAAGAACACATGCATTTTCTACTCAGTGGAAATCTCAGTTATAATGGAAGCCAGAGTCTGGTTTAGCTGAATCAAACACCTGTTTCTTTATCAATAAATGGTGATATTTTTATTTTTGTGCTCACTGATGATCATTAAAATAAGTAATGGTGAAGGTGTGAAATCTTGGCAGGAAGAAAGGAAACATTTTAAGATGCTATTATTAGTGTATTTAACATTTATATCGCAGTGGTGCCTAAAGACCTCAGCTGTTGTGGGTTCTGTTGCGTTGGGGCACTGTACAAACACCTCAGGTAATCTGTCTGTAGTATGGAACAAATGTTCTGTTTGACAGGAGGAGATATAACATACCACTACAGATATTAGGCCTGATGTACCACTGTGTTACTCCTCACGTGTATATTGGCTGTGACTCCACTGCAATCAGTGATAGGCTGAAATCAATGGAGTTACACCACTATGAAAGGGGAATTACAACATTGCTGAATGAGGCCCATTATTAATTATTTATTTTGTTTTGTTTTATTACTACTACGACTGTTGTGGTAGGGCCCAGGGACCCCAATCATAGAACAGGACCCCACTGTACTAGACACTGTGCAAACACATTAGAAAAAAGACGGCCCCTGCCCCAAAGACCTTACAATCTAAGTATAAGAGAAGAGAATTAATTAATTCAACCAATGGGGGAGAACAAGGAAACAATCAGATTGTGATGAAGTGTATGAACCCCACCCTGTCCTGGAAGGGGTTAAAGGACATTACTGGCCCCAGGTAGCCCTGCCCCTCTAGCCCTACATGCTCCAACTGGAGGCAGGGTTAAAAAGGGAGCAACCCAGGCCTGGTCTACACTACGCATTTAAACCGATCTTTTAGCAGCGTTAAACCGAATTAACGGCTGTACCCGTCACACAACGAGGCCCTTTATATCGATATAAAGGGCTCTTTTAATTGGTTTCTGTACTGCCTCCCCAACGAGAGAGTAGGCTAAATCGGTATTACCATATCGGATTAGGGTTAGTGTGGCACAAATCGATTGGTATTGGCCTCCAGATGGTATCCCACAGTGCACATTGTGACCACTCTGGACAGCAGTCAGAACTTGGATGCACTGCCAGGTAACCAGGAAAAGCCCCGCGAAACTTTTGAATTGCATTTCCTGTTTGCCCAGTGTGGAGCTCTGATCAGCACGGTGGCCATGCAGTCCCAAATCCAAAAAGAGCTCCAGCATGGTCCGTACGGGAGATACTGGATCTGATCGCTGTATAGGGAGGCAAAATCTGTTCTATCAGAGCTCCGTTACAGAAGACAAATGCCAAAGCATTTGAAAAAAATCTCCAGGCTACGATACGGAGTCCACAGCACAGTGCTGCGTGACAAGTGTAACGGAAGCCAAAGAATCAATGGACGCTCATGGGGAGGGAGGGGGTACTGAGGACTCCAGCTATCCACAGTCCCCGCAGTCTCCGAAAGTATTTGCATTCTTGGCTGAGCTCCCAATGCCTGTAGGGTCAAACAATTGTCCGGGGTGGCTCAGGTATAGCTCGTCATATACCCTTCCACCCCCCTTGTGAAAGAAAGGGAAAAAAATCGTTCTTGACTTTTTTCAATGTCACCCTATGTCTACTGCATGCTGCTGGTAAATGCGATGCTGCGGCAGTGAAGAGCAGTATACGCTCCCTTCCTCTCCCCAGTAGCAGACAGTACAATATGACTGCTATCTGTCACATATCAGCCCATGAGTGCTCCTGGCTGGCCTCAGGTGAAGCTGGCCGGGGCTGCCTGGGTAAAATAGGAATGATTCCCAGTCATTCCAAGTAGATGGTACAGAATGGCTGGTACCGTCCTCATCATAGCAACTGGGGCTGAGCTCCATCAGCCCTCTCCCTTTCATGTTTAAAGAAAAGATTCTGTACTGCCGGACTATCATAGGCAGTGGGATGCTGGGTTCCTCTCCCCATCACTGCTTAATGTCCTGTCTGGACTATCATAGTAGCTGGAGGCTGCCTCCCCCCATTTTACTCAGAACAAGTCAGTGTTTCTTATTCCTGCATCTTTATTACTTCATCAAGGACACTGCCCGGTAGCCCAGGAAGGTTTGGGGAGGAGGGAAGCAACGGGTGGTTGCTGCAGGGACACCCCGTGAATGCCATGCAGCTCATCATTTCTGCAGGATCTGACATGGACGAGCTGTGCTGTCTGGTTCTCTGATACACTGGTCTCTAGTACACTTGCCTCATATTCTAGGCAGGACTGATTCTATTTTTAGATACCATAAAAAGAGAATGACAGGAGAATGACCCATTTTTGTCTTTGTGCTCCCAGCTGACCTCAGCCAGGGCACCCATGACGCAGCAGACAGTACAGAACAACAGATAACCATCAGCTCATTGCCAATTTACGATGGCACAGCGATGGTACGAATGACTGATAACCACTCTTGCTATCATGCACAAGGCAAATGAATGCTGCTGTGTAGCACTGCAGTATCGCTCGTCAGCAGCATCCGTACACATACAGGTGACAGTAAAAAAAAAAAAGCTGAACGGGCTCCATGGTTGCCGTGCTATGGCGTCTGCCAGGGCAATCCAGGGGAAAAGGGAGCAAAATGATTGTCTGCCGTTGCTTTCCCGGAGGAAGGAAGGAATGATGACATTTACCCAGAACCACCCATCACAATGATTTTTGCCCCATCAGGCACTGGGATCTCAACCCAGAATTCCAAGGGGTGGGGGAGACTGCAGGAACTATGGGATAACTACGGAATAGCTACCCACAGTGCAACGCTCCAGAACTTGACACTAGCCTCGGACCATGGACGCACATCGCCGAATTAATGTGCTTAGTGTGGCCGCGTGCACTCGACTTTATACAGTCTGTTTTACAAAACCGGTGTATGTAAAATCGGAATAATCCCGTAGTGTAGAAGTACCCCCAGCTCAGAAGAGGGAGGCTGTGGAGGAAGATAGACCTACCTAGAAGGCTCCTGATAAATGTGCCAGAGAAGTCCCCCTGAGGGAACAGGGCTATATTTCAGCCCAGTTGGGGCTGACAGTTTGGTTTCTCTTTCTTTTTACATTATCTGAGGCCAGAAGCCTAGAGAGGAAAGCAGTGGTAGGAAGTGACCCAACTGAAGTGCTGTGCTGTAACTGCTCTGTGTAGATCCTGCTAGAACAAACTAAAAGGCACCTATTTCACATTAATATATTTCTGTCGGACACATGACTACACAGAATTTGCTGAATGGCTCTGGATTTGTTTCCCTGTAGATGAAATCACAGTCTGTCCCTCACCCTGGAGAGCCAAGCCACATCACTGGCCCAGATCTGCACTAACATTTTCTGGCTTGCCCCTGAAAATTCATGAATTCAACCAGCTGAAAGGTGTCAAAATCCTTTTAAACCTCTCCCCATATTTGTAAAACAACAAAATATAAGCAGAAGCAGTAGCATTCTTGCATTATTCCTAAGCTACTAACTCCCTGGAACCCACTTATTTCTTCTGCATGGATTTCCTTCCTTTCAATTATATATTTGGAGAGTGAAATGTAATTACTGAAATCTGATTGCATTTCATTGTAACTAA
This sequence comes from Chelonoidis abingdonii, assembly GCF_003597395.2. NCBI lineage: Eukaryota > Metazoa > Chordata > Testudines > Testudinidae > Chelonoidis > Chelonoidis abingdonii. Next base: position 29,788,696 of record NC_133775.1, read on the forward strand.
CCTTGTCATTGCGTTATGACTAACTGCAAAATGATCTTTGGTTTACAAAGCACTAATTTCCTATGATCAAAGTGAGCATGCTAGCTGTGTTCTTATGGCAAGCCTCAGGGAGTCAAGTGCCTTTACAGCAACGCTGGCAGCACCCAGGTTACAGTGAGTTGTTGTGAAAGTAATGGATACTGAAACGAACCCTCTCTGGATGTATCCAAGGCAATATGGAGAGTTTCAGAGTGTGGGAAAGTGCTGTTATTTTGTTCTGTGATTTAAGAGAGGATGTCATCTTCTGGGACTCTTATCACTTGCAGCTGTCAATCCAGAACTGGCAGCAAGTGTTTTCAGTATTAAATGACTAAAATGATGAATTAGATAATGCACTTTGACCCTGAAAAGTGCTAAGTAGTATTATTATTCATATATCTAAACACACACGTTAGCAATGGAACAAGCTCCTTTAAAACCACTGATTGCCAAAGATAAACAACCAATTTTAAAAAGAAGAGAAAAGAGTAATTTGTTATAGATTATTCCAGTGCTCTGTTTGTACAGACATTGTATACTCAGACAGACTGGGCCCTGATCCTGCTAACACTTAAGTACATGTTTAACTTCAGGCACATGGTTAGCGCTATTGAAGTCAATATAAACATCAAGTTATATATTAGAACATTATTCTTAGTTTTTCCAATCCTTCCACCATTTTTCCCCTCTAAAGCCCTCAAGCCACAAAATATACTGAAATTAGGGGGGAGGGGGAATTCCTTATCCCTTTACAGTGTAGAGATTCACCGAGGTCCCAGATGAATCCAACCTAGTGAACTCCCTGTGTGAGGAACTTGACACCCACCCCATGTGAAACCAGGGCAGTGTTATTTTCTTTAGAAGGACTAGTATCTGGGGAGCAGTTGCACTAAACCATATTTCAGCCTGCCTCTCACCCCTGCTCATTTGCATCCTATTTTAGCCTGCAGTTACACCCCTTCCCTCCCCTCAAATCATACAGACCACGCATATTTGTAATTCTTATTTCCATTCCCCATTATAGTCTGATATTTAAATAATACCCTCACTGAGTGGTACAGAGTACTTCATAAGCAGAGAGGAGACTGTTTTTGTTTTTACTTTTCTTATTACTTGGCTTCCTCTTCATTAAATTTCTCTTTGATGTCCGTCTTCTTATTAAAAATTTTCTTGGCATTATTGTTCCTATTTTTTTGTGACCACTTTCTCCCCCACTTTGCCAGGTTTATTTTGGCTTGTGATTTAATGCCCGTGTCCTCATGGGAGTGTGAATTGCTGTCTACTAGGTGTAGTCTTTTGAGAGTCCTAACTAATCCCCACTCTTTTTTCTCTTATATGTCTGTTACTTGTAGGTGAAGAGAAGCTTTGAAGGGAAGCACCGTACATATCTTATATGAGCTTCCCTTAACACTGCTGTCATTTTAGCCAGCTCCCTTCTTATTTTTTTTAGTGGTGGTGGTCCTGGAAGATCAGTACTTTATGACCTAATAGCATCACTACAGGGAGTCCTTTGGCTCATCTTAAAGTTTACTCTTTGTGCACAAAACAGTGAAGTAAAAAATTCATGTCTCTTTGTCAGTTTAAGCACGCAGAGTTCTGCAAACTCTATCTCAATCTCTGTCTTCTTGGAATAAGAAAATACACAGAACCTGCTTTAGAAATTGCACTGGATCCTCCTTCTCCACTCCTTCAGGGAGACCCCTGTTCCTTAAGTTATTTCTCCATGTCTTCGACCTTCTCCACCAGGTCTTGCTCTCTTTTTTTTTCCTAATGTTAAATTCTGTTCTACAGCATAGCCTCTGCTTTCACTGTCTCCCCCATGCCTGTTTTCAGACCAGTCACTGTCTTTCCCATTTCACTGAGATCAGCCTTAATTTCATCCAGTTTGGCATCTAGGGAGTATTTTATGGATATAAACTTGGAAATTAGCTCATCAAAATCTTCTTTAGTGACAGGGATTCCTCTCTTCTGCTCCCTTCTTCCCCAAAGGGGCCTGGATCCAGCGGCCGCCAACCTGGATTTTTCCAGCTCAGTTTTGCTGCCTTGTGAGTTCCTCTACTGCAAATGTATCTTCAGATTGGTCTCTTTATGTGAAGTATCAATCTAAGAGTTGAGAGAGGTTTTGAGGGGATTTATGGGGGCTTGGAAGTGGTGATATCTGCTGATTGTGCCAGCTTCACCACAGAACTAAAGGCTAAAGCGGTCATTCAGCTGTGATCATTTCATTCCTTTCCAGTGTCCCGCCCGTCTCTTCTATTTGTCTGCCACATCCACTTGTTCTATCTTTTTTAAACTTAGATGATAAACTCATTGGAGCAGGGATTGTTTCCTCTGTATGCTTGTACTACATCTAGCACAATCAGGCCTCATTCTATGCGTGTGCTTGGGAATCTACAGTAACATAGATAAATAATAACAATAATTAATGAGTAGCTGATTGCAATGAAACACTCAAAGAAAGTAGTCTAGATAACCATGTGGGCATGTATTTAGGGAAACCTGAATTTGATGGAGCTGTTTATTTCATCAGGGAAATCCATGTCAATTGAACTACTGCTGACTATACAGAATACTCTAGTTTGAAGAAGCTTAAACCTTGTTAACAGTCTGTAAATACACATCATGCTACAGTTTGCCAAAGTACAAATCTGTTCTGAAAAGTAACACTGTAATAATGGCAACCTTGGATTCCATTTTTATTGTCTCAATGATTTCATTATCAAATATGCTCACTTTATTGGTAAAAACATGCGTCTCCTGGTGACTACACTTGGAAATTCACTCTGGGGTCTGAGCCTCAAACTGGGATTTTTTCATGCATCTCCAGGCATAACAAAGGCTCTTCAGAATACTAAGGGCCAAAGTCAGACCTAATGTAAGTGGATTTAATTTTGTTAACTTCAGTAGACTTACAAGCACTTATACTAGGGCTGAGTGTTGCCTAAGATTTATGTTTCCTCTATAACAAATTTGTGTAGGTCTGCCATCCACAATGGAAATAACAGAACACTAACTCATGCTGTGGATATCTTTCTGTTTTATATATTTTTATTTCCTTTAGTACATACTTTAAAATATTTTCAGTTGAAGTTTATTTTCATGGATACAATTCTCTCTGCGGGAGGCCCTGCTGACTCAAAGCTCTCACGTGGCACATAGCAGAAGTGGATGTTGGCTTATACATCCCAATAGGATGATTTATAATTTCTAGTAATCCTTCATTGTTGCAGGTTTATTCTTTACAAGTTACCAAAGTATATAAGAAAAGAGAGTCCCAGGACTGAGCTGGAGTACGTGTACATGGATTCTTTGACACAAGCTTGGCAATTGAGTAAATTCCAGATCAATATGACACAAAGTGCCCTGGGGCAAACATTAAACCAACTTTATGAAGCTTATAAATCCAAGGCAAGGCATATTTCATTATAATTTGTTAACACATTTACTTAAACTTTCTTAAATATAAATGAAATGAAACCAGTGCCAGAGCCCAAATACATTTTTATAAGCATAGTATGACTTTAATTGAGTTTTTTTTAATAAAAGGAGGAATGCATGGATTGATTTGCACCAACACAGGTCTACAGAAGTTCATAGAGCAGAGCAGATTATCTGCAGGCTTGGCTAGAACAAGAAGCCCCCATGAAGTCAAACCTTTCACACAGTTAAAATATTGCTAAGAATTAGATTGTAAGCTCTTTGGGGCAAGGACTGTCTTTTTCTGTGTTTGTGCAGCACCTAGAACAATGAGGTCCTTGCCCAGTACTGGGACTGTTAGGCACTACAATAACACAAATAATAAATAATATAGTACCAACAGAAAATATATTTCAAATTATTATACTATCTCTAGGGGTCCTATTCTGTCATCCTTACTCATGCTGAGCAGTATTTTAATCTGTGAGTACTCTCACTGGAATCGCGGTGACTACTTCTACCATAACATACTACTTGATGGCCTGATATTACATTGCTTCACATCTGGCATAAACATTTACACTTGCACAAAGTGGTTGTAAAATCATATCAGATCAAAGTGGTTGCAATTTATACACATTTTACACCCCTATAAAAGACTATACAAGAAGAAAGGAAGTGAATAATCAAGTCCAACCTAAGTATGGGTGTCAAAATTAAGCCTTATGTGTATAACTAGTATTTCTACCTATATAATCCAGTACATAAAGTTTCCTCCTTACTGTTCTGAGCACAACTGTTCTTTGCCCTTCAGTTCTAAGCAACTTCACAACTGTCCATAATCTACAGCAGTTGTTCTCAAACTTTTGTATTGGTGACCCCTTTCACACAGCAAGCCTCTGAGTGCAACCCCCCTAATAAATTAAAAATACTTTTTAATATATTTAACACCATTATAAATGTTGGAGGCAAAGCAGAGTTTGGGATGGAGGTTGACAGCTCATGACCCCCCATGTAATAACCTTGCGATCCCCTGAGGATTCTTTACCCTCCTGGCTAAAATAGCCATTTATGGATCTTAGCCCCATGAATTTGATCCAGTTCCTTTAAACCATTGTTAAAGTCCCAACTTCACAACCTCTCAGATAAGGAGTTCCACAAGCTGACTGTGCGCTGTGGAAGAAAACTTCCTTTTATTTGCTTAAACCTCCTACCCCTATTATCATTTGGTACCCGTAGTTCTGTATTATGAGGAATAAGTAAATAACTTTTCCTTACCACTTCTCCACACAACTCAGATTTTATATACTCCATCATAATCCCCCCTTAGTCTCCTCTTTTCCAAGCTGAAGAGGCCTAGCCTCTTTAACCTTTCCTAGTAGGGACCGCTCCCCAAACCCCTAATCCATTTTTAGTTGCCCTTGTTCTGAACCTTCTAGTAGCGAAAACATCTTTTTTGAGGTGAGGACAGGACATCTGACACATATTCAAGATGTGGGCGTACCATGGAATTGTATATAAGGGCACACCCAATGTATTTCTCAGTCTCATTCCATAACCCATTCTTTAATGATTCCAACACCTGTGTGCTTTTAGACCGCCCTGCGCACTGTTTGGACAATCTTCAAGAGAACTATCCACGATGAGCCATAGATCTTTTTCCTGACTCATGTAGCTAAATTAGCCCCCATCCATATAGTATGTATAGTTAGGGTTATTTTTTCCAATGTGCATTACTGTACACGTTAACCACATTAAATTTCATTTCTGGGCCATTAATTGTTGTCCAATACTTCAGTTTTGTGAGAATCCTTTTGAAGTCTTCACAAGCTCTTTGGTCCTAACTATCTTGAAGTAGTTTAGTATCATCTCAAACTTTGCCACCTACTGTTTTACCGACTTTCTCTCCAGATCAATTATGAATAAATGGAATAGAACTGGTCTAGACTGACCCTTGGGAAACAGCCACTAATATCTCTCGTTCCATTCTGAGTAATTTACCATTAATTCCTACGCTTTGTTCCTGTCTTTTAAACCATTCTCAGTCCATGGAAAGGACCTTCTATCCTTTTTATCCCATGACAGCTTAATTTACATAAGAGTCTTTGGTGAGGGACCCTCCGTCCAAAGGCTTTGGAAATCTAAGACACTGTGTTCACTGGATTCACCTTGTCCCACAATGTTTGGGACCCTTCAAAAGAATTCTAATAGATTATAAGACAGACGATTCCCTTTACAGAAACCATGGTTGACTATGGCTCAACAAGTTTAGTTTTTTCTATGTATCTGACAATTTTTATTCTTAACAGTTGTTTAGACTAATTTGCCTGGTACCCGAGTTAGACTTACGGTCTGTAATGCCGGATACCCTCTAGAGCCCTTTTTAAATATTGGCAATGTACAATAGCTAACTTCCAGTCATTGGTACCGAAGGACAGGTACAAACCTTAGTTAATAGTTAATGTTCCGCAAACTTTGCATTTGATTCTTTCAGAACTCGTTGGTGAATGTCAATCTGGTCCGGTAACTTGTTAAGTGTTGAGTTTATCAATTAAATTCTCCAAAACCTCCTAGTGACACTTCCAATCTGTGACAGTCTCAAATTTGTTCACCGTCAAGCCTGGCTCAGGTTTCGGGAATCTCCCTAACATCCTTAGCCGTGAAGACGAAGCAACAGTGTTTCTATTGGCCTCACTAGGATTTGACTTCCACTTTTAAAGGGAAGTCTTTTTACTATTCACTGCTCTTTTACAATGTTTGTTAAGCCACATGGCATCTTTTTAGTTCTTTTACTGTTTCTCTAATTGGGTATACATCGAAGTTGGCCTTATTACGGTTTTAGAAAAGTGGCCCCTGCAATTACAGGGATTTCACTTTCGTCATGTACCTTTTAACTTTGTTTAACTAATCCCTCATTTTGTATAGTTTCCCTCTTTGAATAATTTCATGGATGTTTGGGCTGTTGAGGTTCTGACCCCCACAAGGATGTTGAATGCCACTGTATTATGGCGCCTTTTTCCACGGTCCTGCTATACGTTAACCTCTTGACCAGCTCCTACGCTCCACTCAGGATAATCTAGAGTTGCCTCTCCCCTTGTGGGGTTCCTGTACCATTGCTCCATGGAAGCAGTACATTTAAAGTAATCGAGAAATTTTATCTGCTGCATTCATCCTGAAGTGAAATGTTCCCAGTCAATATGGGATACACGATCCCCACTATTAAATGGTTCTTAAATTTTGATAGCCTCTCTAATTTTCCCTTAGATTCATCATCACTATTACTGTCCTGGTCAAGGGTGTCGATAATAGATCCCTAATGTGATATTTTTATTAGAGCATTGAAATTCTATCCACAGCGATGTCTATGGAACGGGTGGATTTGCTTAAGATTTACTCATTTGAATCTACATTTTCTTTCTTTCACATATAGTGCCACTCCTTCCCTGCATGAACCTGTCTGTCCTTCGATATATTTGTACCCTGGAAGATTGTGTCCCCACTGATGTGCCTCAGTCCACCCAGATTCATGGCTGATGCTATTATATCAATATCCTCCTATATATCAAAGCACTCTAGTTCACACCACCCTTATTATTAGACATTCTAGCATTTGTGTACAAGCTAACTTTAAAAACTTGTCCCTGGTTATTTGTCTTTCTGATGTGCCAAATTCTTTTTTAATGTGACTGTTTATCATGTGATCCACCTTAATTATCCTCTTCTGTCCTCAATCTCCTGACTATAATACCTGGAGATTCCTATCAATCAGACTCTCCCTAAGAGTAAGTCTGTGGTCCGATACACGCTCTCGGCAGCAGTTGGCTTTCCCCCCATCCCTAGTTTAAAAACTGCTCTACACCTTTTTAATGTTTTAGTGCCAGGCAGTTCTGATTCCACTTTGGTTAGGTGGAGCCCATTCTCTCTGTATAGGCTCCCCCTCATACCCAAAAGTTGCCCTCATTTCCTATGAACGTAAACGCCCTCCTCTCTCACCATCGGTCTCATCCACACAATTGAGACTCTAAGTTTCTGCCGCCTACCTGCCCTGCGCGTGGAACTCGGGAGCTTTCTGAGAATGCTACCATGGGAGGTCCTGATTTCAATCCTTCCCTAGCGCCTAATGCTTCCAGGATACTCTCCTACCCTTCCCTATGTCATTGTACTACGTTACCATGACCAACGCTCCTCCCCAGCACTACACATAAGTCTGTCAGTGCCTCGAGAGATCCGCACCCTGCGTACCAAGCAGGCTAGTCACCATACAGTTCTCCAGTCATCACAAAACCAGCTATCTATGTTTCTAATGATCAAATCTCCATTAAAACTGGCCTTTTCCTAGCAACTGTAGTTCCCTCTTCTGGAGAGATTAACCTCAGTGTGAGAGGACAACCCCAGCTCCATCTGAAGAGGGTCCCAACTATGGGAAGGTTCCTTCTGCTCCCATTGACTGCCTCGCTTCCACATGGGCCTTTCTCCTCCTCAACATCACAGGGGCTGTCCTGAGTGGAGCTAGGGACAATTCGTACAGTGCCCCAGAAAGCCTCATCAACATACCTATCTGCCTCTCTTAGCTCCTCCAGTGCTGCCACACGGCCTCCAAAGTCCTTACGTGGTCTCTGAGGGCCGGAACTCCTTGCATCGACTGCACACATAGGCCACCGCCCAACAAGGCCAGGTAATCATACATGCTACACCGTGCACTAAACTGAAGCCCCACTCTGCTGCTGGCGCTTTGCTGCATTGTCTCCTAGTAATGAAAGAGGGTTAAAAAAAGGGGTTTGGAATGGTTGATTTATAGGTTTAAGGGGATTACAGGGGAACAGTAGGAATGAAAAGGACCCCCCCTCCTTCCTCACTCCCCTTCGCGAAACTCCTCATAACACTCTCGGTTAGCAGCCCCTGTCGCTTGTGCGCGCTTTATAAGCCCTGGCCTGAATTAATGCCACCACACTGATTAGGCTCAGCCAATACCAGAGCTTCAGCTCAAACCTTCCTTTGAAGCTCACGGCCTCCACTGCCAGCCACAGCACACAGTCCTCAAACAAACAGACTGACAAACACAAGCTCAGCACACAGCAAGTAACCCCCAAACACAAACACACACACACACACTACAGACATCACTTACTCCACAGATGCTGTATTTGCTCCTCCTTCACCTGGAGAACTCCCTTGCAAAACTCCCTGTTACAGCCCCCTGTTCGCAAGGTTTCAGAGTAGCAGCCGTGTTAGTCTGTATCCACAAAAAGAACAGGAGTACTTGTGGCACCTTAATACTAACAAATTTATTTGAGCATAAGATTTCGTGGGCTACAGCCCATTCTTCGGATGCATGGAATGGAACATATATTGAGGAGATCATATTATACCACATGATGATGATGATGTCCATCCATCGTTGTCGATGAAGACCTCAACACTCATTCATTCGATGACCAGGCTCTGTGCGTCGAAGATGACTGATCAGTCCGATTCGGGCGTGGAACGTCCTGTCACACATCGGGCAGACATGTGATGGCACTGTCGATGATGTGCGGCAGCCCTGGACTTGCGTAACTCATGCTTTCTTCAGCCTCAGCAGCAGTGCTTGCCGCAAGAATTACTGCCTGTGTGAATGAGACTGCGCATGCTGGATGTTCAGTGCAAGGGTTTCCCATGTGGCGTGTGATCTTGAGGGACTTCAGAGAGGTCTCAGCGTGTCTTTGAACCGCTTCTTTGTCCTCCATGGAACACTTTCCTGGTGAATTCTCCGTAGAAGAGCTGTTAGAATGCGCTCGTCTGGCATTCTCATGACATGTCCAGCCCATCTGGTCTGGGCTCCATCAGCAGTGTGTGAACTGACGGCAGACTGGCTCTGGTAAGGACTTCAGTATCGGGCACTTTGTCCTGCCATCTGATTTTTAAAAGCTTTCGCAGACAGGAAATGTGGAGTGATTGAGCCTTCGTGCATGACTCCGATAGACAGTCCATGCTCTCGCAGGCGTACAGCAGAGTTGGAAGCGACCGCTGCTCGGTAGACCTTCAGCTTCGTTGGTAGGCTGATCCCTTGACGTTCCCAGATGTTGGAATGCAATCGGCCAAGTGCAGAGCTGGCTTTAGCAATTCGGCAGTATACTTCATCATCGATTGACACTGCTCGGAAAGGGTACTGCCAGGTACGTGAAGTGGTCCACTGCCTGAAGTCTCTGTCCATTTACAGTGATGGACGGTTCTGAGTACGGAGCGTGGAGAGCTGGCTGTGTGCATGACTCAGTCTTCTTGATGTTAATGGTGAGACTGAAGTTGTGGCATGCAGATGAAAACTTCTCCATGCTAGCTTGCATTTCTGGCTCTGTACTAGCATTCAGAGCACAATCATCGGCAAGAGAGAAAGTCTCGAAGTACAGTTTCCTCACCTTGATGATGGCATGCAGTCGCTCAGATTGAATAGTTCCCTTCAGTTCTGTACTCATCTACTCCTTCAGTGCAGTGTTGAAAGACATCAGTCAGAGTGGCAGAGAATATCATGCTGAACAAAGTGGTGCAAAAACACACCTTGCTTGATATCATTGGTGACTGGGAAGGCCTCAGATGTTCACCGTCATCCAGGACATGAGCCATCATACCATGATGAAATTGACATACCATTCATATGAGTCTGTCTGGACAGCTGAATTTCAACATGCTCCTCCACAGGCCCTGGCAACTGACAGAGTCAAACGCTTTCGTGAGGTCCACAAAAGTTAGTAGAGTCATGATTCTGTTCTGGACATTTCTCCTGTAGCTGACGCGCAGTGAAGATCATGTCAATAGTCCCACGTCCTTGCGAAAGGCACACTGGGATTCTGGCAGTAAGCCTGCTCCAGGTGAGTGATCAATCGGTTCAACAGAACCCATGCAAGAACTTTCCCCGCTGTAAGAGCATGGAGATCCCACGGTGATTTTCGATATCTGGTGATTGCCCTTCCTCTTATAAAGGTGCACGATGGACGCTTCTCTAAATTCTTGTGGAATGGATCCCTGCTTCCAGAAGGACTGAAACAGCTTAGTGAGTTTTCATAGCAGCACGGGTCCACCGGCGCTGGTAATAGCATCTGACCTGGGGCTGTTGCCCTTTGACACTGGTTTGAATGCTTTCTTTCACTGTGCGTCCTCTCTTACTGGTGAAAGCATCCATGAGTGCAGTTGTTGACTTCAACTGAGGCGTCTTGTCCCAATGGCCTCACTCATGATGACTGAGGGGCAGTGAGTTGAAACGTGCTTCAAATGTTCAGTACCCATCTCTGGAAGAATCTGCGGTCTTCTTCTGTAAGTTAGCTACAGTGCCATCAGCAGTTCAGGAGGAGAAAGCACCCTAGAAGACTGTGGCCATATAGCGTGTGTTGAGGGCTGCATAGAAGTGCTTATAGTCGTTTCTTGTCTGCATACGCCGTATTCAACTGCTTTTGGCGCATCAGCACTAAGTCCTCATTTTGCGGCATCGTGCTTTCGTACACGTTCTGCCGAGCGTCTGATAAAGGCCGGTCTTCTTGTGTTGCCAGCTGGGATGGAATCGTTTGATAGTGCCACGATGCAGCAGTTACTTCTCAAAGCAAGTAATGCCTGGATTTGCATCCATCTTTCTGATAAAGCAAGTCTTGCTCGCTTGTTGTGGAGGGCCCCAAAACCTTCGATGCATAGCTGTATGGACGTTTGCGGTATCGCTTCCAAGCTCTATCGTTCAGCGTCTCTCCAATACGAAGCAATCAGTTCAGTATCTCTACATACATAGGTCTTCCACTAGATTTTCAGTGTGCGCTGTTCTTACAGCTGACACTGATCTTTTGAAAGCCTTACTCTTAGAATGGTGTCCCTAGCCTCTGTTCATCAGAGGGTGGAGATGGATGGCAGGAGAGAGATCACTTGATCTTTGCCTGTTAGCTTCACTCCCTCTGGGGCACCTGGCATTGGCCACTGTCGATAGATAGATACTGGGCTAGATGGACCTTTGGTCTGACCCGGTACGGCCATTCTTATGTTCTTATGTTTTTATGTTCTTAACCTGATCTACAGAGTGTAAAGTCACTATCCCCCCCATATCTGATCACAAAGAAGTGAGTAAGAGACTGAATGTTAATCTTGGCTATATTTTTAATCTTTTCCTATGTTCAGGTTAGAGGAGGTGGATAAGGCATTTCTGTGAACAAATAACAGAAATATTCAAAATATAAAACTTGGTAAGGGGGGAGGAATTCATTACTCAGACATCTCTTGAAAAAGTAATATGGCAAAACACATCATTTCCAATAAATTCTTGGAATATATTGAGGACAACTTTTTGCTGCAGAAAATGGAGGAAGTAACCAGGGAGATAGCCATTTTAGACTTGATTCTGATCAATATGGAGGATTGGTTGCGAATCTGAATAATTTGGGTGAAAGGCAATTTGGGTTAAAGTGATCATGGAGCGAGAAACTGAAAGAGGAAGCCTCAGACTGGTCATGAGCTAATCCCCAGGTGGGCCACAGTGTGTTGCCACAATGGTGAATGTATCCCTTGATAGGCCTGCTCAGGTGAAGTTAATGAGAAGTCACTGAAGTCAATGGGAGTCTTTCCATTGACTTTAGTGGGCACTGGATTAGATCCTAGAGCTAACAAATGTGACTGAACACAGACTGGGAGGCAAGCAGATCTTTGAAGAAAGAAGGTGCCTTTTTTACATAATTATACTTTTTAGAGATAATCCTACTTTAAACCATAATTGCTCTGAAGTGATTCTAGTGCATTTTACTCTTCTGCAACAAATAAGTTAATTAATAAAATACATTTCCAAAACACAAATGAGCAAATGAAATGTTATTTATAGTCTTTCTCTTTCATCAATATGTATCTGCAGCAAACAGAAATATTCTGTATATGCTAGAGGAAAAAATAGGGAAATGTTAATATATATATACATACAATACAGATACAAGTGTCATTTCATTTGCAATTTCAGTAGAAATGGGCCCAGTCCATTTACTTTGGATCTGGATTTTCAACACTCCAAATCTAGGTGTGTTTGGTTTAGAAGTTTGGGTTTGGCTTATTATAAAGACAAGGGCCATTTGCAAAATTTTAGCCTAGATTTGTATTCCTATTTCAGAAGTACAGCTGTTTTTAGATCTTGAGTTTTGGTGCAAGACTATATCCCTGTTGCAGGATTATACTTTTTTTCTGAGTTGTCATTATCAATTACTGGCATATGGTCAGTCACCACTGCTAATATTTCTGTACCTTGCTATATGTGCACTCAGTCTACATGACTGATTCTCTCTCCCACCCATCCCCACCCCCAAAAAATAATGTCTGCAGAGGAGGCTGATATTGCAAAGCAAATGCCCACCCACCACAAGCAGTAGGCAAAGATTTCCTTTCCCTTTCCTCCTCAAAGCCAGAATTGAACTGCAAAGTATACAGAATGCCAAGAGAGGCAACTCAGAGCATTTTTGGGGGGTTCTTGAAGAACTAATTTCTGGGGCCTGTCTAATGAGGAGAGAGGGATGAATGAATTGACCTATGGTTCACTGAACTTTCATATGAATCTGGAGATCTTAACAGAAGCACAATGATGTAAGGGGGAGTCACTGCTGGATAAGTGAGGGGCCAGTAATAAGTGGGAGCAGTGGATGATCCAAGCTGCCCTCTACCTGTTGTTTCCACTTAGTGTGTTTATCATGATATGCATAGAGACATGATCTAAAACACCCCATAATGCATAGCATGGTAGCTTTCTGAATTTGAGCCACAAGAGGCAGCAAATGGCAAGAAGGCAGCACATGTCAAACTGAGGTATCTGGCCCCAGCAGAGAATCACAACATGAAGTGCTGACGACAATGCTCCCAACCCCCTTGTCATAAACAGATAGTTAAGGGTTAATGTCTTTTTTACCTGTAAGGGATTAACAAAACCCAGACCCTGGATCTTTACACAGGAAAGTAAACCTTCCTCACTGGTGCCTCTCCTAGGCTTTCTCTCCCTGGGTTACCCTGGAAGATCACGTGATCAAACTCCTTGAATCTTAAACAGGAGGAATGTCCCTTCCCCCTCCCTTTTTCCCTCACCCAGAGCATACAGATCAGCTCGTGAATTAAAGCAATAGAATTTCTTTCCCCCCTCCTCTCTCTCTCCTTCTCCCACAAATTCCTGGTGAGTACAGACTCAGTTCCTTTGAGCCTTAACAAGGGAAAAATCAATCAGGTCTTATAAAAAGAAAAGCTTTAATAAAAGAAATAAAAGTAAAATTATCTTGTGAATCAAGATGTATATTACAGGGTCTTTCAGCTTATAGAACCTAGAGAGAAAACCGCCCCCCGCAGCACAATACAAATTAAATCCAGCAACTACACACCCAGACCCTGGACTTTACACAAGGAAAGTAAACCTTTCCTCACTGGTGCCTCTCCTAGGCTTTCCTCCCTGGTTGTTACCTGGAAGATCACGTGATCAAACTCCTTGAATCTTAAACAGGAGGAATGTCCCTTCCCCCTCCTTTTTCCCTCACCCAGAGCATCAGATCAGCTCGTGAATTAAAGCAATAGAATTTCTTTCCCCCCTCCTCTCTCTCCCTTCTCCCACAAATTCCTGGTGAGTACAGACTCAGTTCCTTTGAGCCTTAACAAGGAAAAATCAATCAGGTCTTATAAAAAGAAAAGCTTTTAATAAAAGAAATAAAAGTAAAATTATCTTGTGAATCAAGATGTATATTACAGGGTCTTTCAGCTTATAGAACCTAGAGAGAAAACCGCCCCCCGCGCACAATACAAATTAAACTTCCAGCAACTACAC